>NC_139654.1:42967658-42970158 GCF_951799395.1 Argentina silus
ATTGATGCGTCACGAATAACGACAATGCGTCGAAAATTAAAGAAATGTAAACATGAATTATGTTATTACTGTCTAAGCATCGCAAAGCTGTATGCGTAAAGGCGTCTGACGTCACAGTGGCTTGCCTGAAACAAAGGAATTAGAGAAACGTGCTTACAGGGGCGTTGAACCGGCTTCTCCCGCTGATGGAGCAAAGTTGCTACAGTGACAAAGACAAGCTCCGCGCTCATGGGCAATTTATATGGGGCAACTGTGCTGCGAGTATCTAAGCAGTCGTCGTGCATGGATAAAATGCAATGTTTCAAACAGATCTGATGAATTCACCTACTTTGAAAAAGTGTGCGTTAGGGAGTTCTTTTGACACAAAGCGACAATCTACAGTCAAGCGTCAATCAGCAGACAGCCAGTGTGTTCTTTCGTCATGAGCCTGTTGTCAAAACGGCAGAAAAAAATGGTCACAAACGAAATATTGTTTCTACACTTAAAATGAACAAAGAAAAAATGAGCTAGCCTGATATAAGTCATGTTCATGACGATGCAAATGTAACGAGATTTCGAACTGTTCTGTTGCACACGTTGGGACTCATTTTATTTTTCTACAAAAAACATTTGCCATGACGGGAATCGAACCCGGGCCGCCCTGCGTTACAAGGCAGATTCCTATCCGCTAGACCATTTGGGAAGACTTGATATGTACACCCTAAGATCTCTAAGTGTCATTTCGATGAGGTCTGTAGCAGAGGCCATAGAGCACAGCAAACAAATAATCATGTGTTTAAATATCCTTGTCGTTTTGAAAAATTACCATTGTCACCTGCACAGGAATGCCATGCGGCCAACATTGAAGAAATGTGCTTCTCAAATCTGTCATTAACACTGTTTTCCACACGCTTTTTTCATTGCATTGCCATATAATCAATTGGTCATTGATGCGTCACGAATAACGACAATGCGTCGAAAATTAAAGAAATGTAAACATGAATTATGTTATTACTGTCTAAGCATCGCAAAGCTGTATGCGTAAAGGCGTCTGACGTCACAGTGGCTTGCCTGAAACAAAGGAATTAGAGAAACGTGCTTACAGGGGCGTTGAACCGGCTTCTCCCGCTGATGGAGCAAAGTTGCTACAGTGACAAAGACAAGCTCCGCGCTCATGGGCAATTTATATGGGGCAACTGTGCTGCGAGTATCTAAGCAGTCGTCGTGCATGGATAAAATGCAATGTTTCAAACAGATCTGATGAATTCACCTACTTTGAAAAAGTGTGCGTTAGGGAGTTCTTTTGACACAAAGCGAAAATCTACAGTCAAGCGTCAATCAGCAGACAGCCGTGTGTTCTTCAGTCATGAGCCTGTTGTCAAAACTTTTGCGCGATGAAGAGAAACCAGAGTATATTGACTCCTCAGCCGCCGGCGTGGCACGGCACCGTCTGCCACGCCAGGCCGGAGGCCCGCGGGTTGCCAGGAACCAGAACAGGCGTATCCACCATAAGACAGGCTGACACGCACGCACGCAAAACATGCCATTGGTCTGTCTGTCTGTCTGTCTGTCTGTCTGTCTGTCTGTCTGTCTGTCTGCCTGTCTGCCTGTCTGCCTGTCTGCCTGTCTGCCTGTCTGCCTGTCTGCCTGTCTGCCTGTCTGCCTGTCTTTTATTTTTTTTTTTAACGAAAACGGAGGGAAAATTTAAACTGGCCTTAAAAAGGGCCTCGTGCCTCGCTCTCTTTTTTTGTCCGAAATGTGGTGGAATTTCCACAAGAGACAGGACGCAGCGGCAGGAAAAGTACTGGTTTTAGCACATGAGGTAGGAGTGCACCGTTGCCCGGATGTACTGCAATACCAGGCCGATGCGTGGAGTGGATGGATCAAGCCCCTATTCCATCTCCCTTTTGCAAAAATCAATTTAATATATAGCCCCCGGGTAGGGGACATATCAGATATTAAACTGATAAGAACAGATACTACACTTGATCTTAGCCAAAAGGCCGAGAAGCGATAAGGCATGAATTGAACCCTGACGACCTCCGCTCCCAGCCAGGTAAATGTCTGAGCCCTGGGTTAACCTGTGACCACTTCCCCGCGAATCCCTTCTCTCCCCATCGCCTTCTCTTACTTTGAAACACAGATATGGGCTCGGCTGGATGCAGAGCCCCCCAAAAATAGCTTCAACTCGTAGGTGTTCCTCTCCACGGAAGTCTTTAGTAAAAGGCTTTTGCGTGATGAAGAGAAACCAGAGTATATTGACTCCTCAGCCGCCGGCGTGGCACAGCACCGTCTGCCACGCCAGGCCAGAGGCCCGCGGGTTGCCAGGAACCAGAACAGGCGTATCCACCATAAGACAGGCTGACACGCACGCACGCGAAACATGCCATAGGTCTGTCTGTCTGTCTGTCTGCCTGCCTGTCTGCCTAACTGCCTGCCTGCCTGCCTGCCTGCCTGCCTGCCTGCCTGCCTGCATGTCTGTCTGTCTGTCTGTCTGTCTGTCTGTCTGTCTGTCTGTCTG
>NC_139654.1:43025158-43040158 GCF_951799395.1 Argentina silus
CTGCAGCAGACCCAGCAGGCGACCCTAAAGGAGCTGACGGCGGCGAGGCTCGCGGGCGGGGCCGGCGGGCCGGCGCCGGGGACCGGAGCGGCACCAGGTCCCCCCAAGGTCCAGCTGCAGAAGATGGGGGACCTGGACGACCCAGAGGCGTTCCTCGCGGTGTTCGAGGGGACGGCGAGGATCTCGGGGTGGCCGGACCGAGAGTGGGCCTACCATCTGCTGCCCCTCCTGTCAGGGGAGGCGCAGCTCGCGGCCCACAGTTTGCCGGCGGCCGCCCAACGGGATTACCAGTCCCTGGCCCGGGCGATTCGGGACCGCCTGGGCCTGACACCGGAGGAACACCGACGCCGGTTCCGGGCCATGACCATGGAGGAGGGGTGCCGGCCCTTCGCCTTCGCCCAGCGGCTGGGGGACAGCGCATGGCGGTGGCTGGACCCCGAGAACAACTCGGCGGTGGAGGTCGGGAACCGGGTGGTATTGGAGCAGTTCCTCGCGGGGCTCCCGGCCCGCACCGCCGCCTGGGTCCAGTACCACCGCCCCCAGGACCTAAAGACCGCCGTGGGTCTGGCGGAGGACCATCTCTCCCTCCCACCGCGAGGGCCACAACGACCAACCCCGGCCCCGCGGCAAGGGGGGGGGGGCCAACGCCCAGGAGGAGCCGGGGGAGCAGAAGGAGGGAGGCCGGCGCCCGCCCCGAGAACGAGATGGCAGGAGCGCGCCGATCCGGAACCAGCCCCGGCCCCGCAGAGAGAACCTCGAGCGACAGGGGGGGTGTGTTGGCGGTGCGGACGGCCGGGCCACGTGCAGGCCGAGTGTCGGGCGATGGACGTGGGGCAGGTCGTCCGCATCGGCGACATACCGGGCCCTCCCCCCGGACCAGGAGCGGCGTATCGTATTCCGGTAAGGATACAACGTGATACGCACCAGGCGTTCTTGGATTCGGGCTGTATGCAGTCCATGATCCAGGAGCGCCTGGTTCGACCGGGGGCACTGTTGAAGGCATCGAGGGTGCGGGTGAGGTGTGTGCATGGGGACATTCACGAATATCCGCTGGTCGCTATCGAAATTCATTTTGAGGGGAAAAACCATAGGGTACAGGCGGCGGTTAGCCCACGCCTCACGCATCCCCTGATTCTAGGTGTGGATTGGGAGGGATTTCCTCAAGCGGTAAAGAGGGCTACCGGGATGCGTGCACGACAGCTAGGGAGGTGTGTGGCGTGTAATGTGCTCTGTGCCGAGGCGGCGCCTCGCGACACTGCCGGGGAGCGCCTCACCCCGAGACTTCCTCGCCGAACTATCCGCTGCTAGGCGACTTCCCCCTCGAGCAGTCTCGTGATGAGACCCTCAGATCAGCCTTTGACCAAGTGATAGCAATTGATGGTACTTTGATACGGCCAGACACAGTGCGCGCCCACCCCTATTTCGCGATTATCAGCGACAGGTTATATCGAGTAAGTCGTGACTCACATAGTCAGGAGGAAGTAACCCAGTTGCTGGTTCCCCGCAGCCGCCGCGAAATGGTCTTCCAGGCGGCTCATTTCAACCCCATGGCGGGCCATCTAGGGTATGACAAAACACTGCACCGTATAATGGCTCGATTTTATTGGCCGGGGATTCGGGCAGAGGTGCGTAGGTGGTGCGCATCCTGTCGGGAATGTCAGTTAGTAAACCCCCCGGCCATCCCACGGGCCCCCTTGCGGCCCTTACCATTGGTCGAGAACCCATTCGACCGCATTGCGATGGATATTATCGGGCCATTTGAGCGGAGCACACAGGGTTATCGATTTGTGTTGGTCTTGATAGATTACGCCACCCGATACCCCGAGGCAATACCTCTGCGCAATATCTCTGCCAGGAGTGTAGCGCAAGCATTGTTTCAAGTCATCTCCCGCGTGGGAATCCCGAAAGAGATTCTCACCGATCAGGGCACTAATTTTATGTCACGCACCCTCAAGGAACTGTATGGCTTGCTGAACATCAAGGCGATTCGAACCAGTGTTTACCACCCGGCCACGGACGGCCTTTGTGAGCGGTTCAATCGGACCTTGAAGTCAATGATCCGGAAGTTTGTCCACGAGGATAGTCGGAATTGGCATAAATGGCTAGATCCCCTGTTGTTTGCGGTGCGGGAAGTTCCCCAAGCTTCCACCGGGTTTTCCCCGTTTGAATTACTCTACGGGCGTAAGCCCCGGGGTGTCCTAGACCTGTTTAAAGAAAATTGGGAGGAAGGGTCTAGCGACAGTAAGAATGAGATCCAGTACGTCCTCGACTTGCGCACAAAGCTCCACGCCCTAGGGGCTATCTCACGTGAGCATTTGCTGCAAGCCCAGGAGCGTCAGAAACGCCTGTATGACAGGGGGGCTACCCTACGAGAGTTTACACCGGGAGACAAGGTGCTCGTACTGTTACCCACCTCCAGCACGAAATTACTCGCGAAGTGGCAAGGGCCGTTTGTGGTCACACGTCGCATGGGGGACGTGGATTATGAGGTTATACGCTCGGACCGGGGGGATAGCTTGCAGGTGTATCACGTCAATCTCCTAAAAAAATGGAACGACGTGGTCACTGTTGCTCTGGCTACGATAGTTCCAGAGAGAGAGGAGTTCGGTCCGGAAGTCCCAAAATCGAAAGGTAGCACTCCGGTCGATATTGATAACCATCTCTCTGCTAGCCAGGCCGCGGACGTTGCAGATTTGCAGCTTAAGTTCGCCGACGTGTTCTCTCCCCTGCCCGGTCGGACTACGCTCATCGACCACCATATAGAAACGCAGCCGGGTTTAACGGTGCGCACGCGTCCCTATAGGTTGCCGGTGCACAAACGAGACGTTGTGTGCCGGGAGTTGGAAGCCATGCTGGAGCTGGGTGTGGTCGAGGAGTCCCGCAGTGATTGGTGTAGCCCCATCGTGCTTGTCAACAAGCCAGATGGGACTATACGGTTCTGTGTGGATTATAGACGGGTTAATGCGGTCTCCAAGTTCGATGCATATCCGATGCCCCGGGTCGACGAGCTCTTGGACCGGCTTGGTACGGCCAGGTACTTCACGACGTTGGATTGCACGAAGGGATACTGGCAGATTCCACTCTCGCCGGTGTCCCGGGAGAAAACGGCATTCTCCACTCCGCTCGGGTTATTCCAGTTCACCGTGCTCCCTTTCGGGTTGTTCGGAGCCCCAGCCACTTTTCAGCGCCTCATGGACCGTATTCTGCGGCTGCACGCCGCCTATGCTGCGGCCTACCTAGACGACATTGTCATCCACAGTGACACCTGGCCGCAGCATGTGCGGAGGGTGGCTGCTGTTCTGCGGTCCCTGAGGCAGGCGGGGCTAACGGCCAACCCGAAAAAGTGCGTGATCGGGCGGAGGGAGATCCGGTATCTGGGGTACCACTTGGGACGGGGGGAGGTGCGACCGCAGATTGAAAAGACTGCGGCCATCGCCGCCTCTCCCCGGCCCAAGACAAAGAAGGAGGTGAGGGCCTTCCTGGGGCTGGCGGGATATTACCGCCAGTTCGTACCTGGGTTTTCAGAGCTGGCCAGTCCCTTGACGGACCTCACCCGGAAGGGGGCCCCGGATCCGGTCCAATGGTCGGGCCAGTGCCAGGGGTCGTTCGAGGCCCTTAAGGGGGCTCTTTGTGGAGAAACGGTCCTGTATGCGCCTGATTTTAACCTCCCTTTCTCCCTACAGACGGACGTGTCGGATAGAGGGCTGGGAGCAGTGCTGACCCAGCGCGTGGAGGGGGCCGACCGGCCGGTGCTGTACCTGAGCCGTAAGCTGTCGGAGAGGGAGGGCCGGTACAGCACCGTGGAGAAGGAGTGCCTGGCCATCAAGTGGGCGGTCGGCACCCTCCGCTACTACCTGCTGGGTCGCGCCTTCACCCTCTACTCCGACCATGCCCCCCTCCAGTGGCTCCACTGCATGAAGGATGTAAACGCGAGGATCACCCGGTGGTACCTCGCGTTGCAGCCCTTCAACTTTTCCGTCGTGCACAGACCGGGGGCGCAGATGGTCGTGGCAGACTTCCTCTCCCGGGCAGGGGGGGGGGAGTAGGTCGTCGGCCGTCGGGTCCCCGGCCTGTGTCGGGCGGTGGGGGTATGTGGGGGGACATGCAGCGTTCGGCCTGTAGAGGGAGCTACAGGACCGTGGCCGGGGTTGTGTCGGCGAGACTTTTGTTGCACACCTGCTGCGAATTAAGTCTCGCCGGCGAATGTTTAAGATGGGTGTGCTTCTGCCATTTCAGTAAGGGAGCTAAGCTGGAGAAGCAGGCGGCGAGAGCAGTGGAGAGCCGAGCCGAGCCAAGCCGAGCACAGGACCAAAGGGCCAAAGGAAAGACTTTGAACGAGGCTGGAAAGCCGAGCCGTGCCAGCGGACCCCTTTTCAAAATAAACGGGAGAAAGTCCCTTATCACTATAATGGGTCTGCCTCTGTGTACAACCGGACATTGTTACAGTCTGTCTGCCTGCCTGCCTGCATGTCTGTCTGTCTGTCTGCCTGCATGTCTGTCTGTCTGTCTGTCTGTCTGCCTGCCTGCATGTCTGTCTGTCTGTCTGTCTGCCTGCCTGCCTGCATGTCTGCCTGCCTGTCTGCCTGCATGTCTGTCTGTCTGCCTGCCTGTCTGTCTGCCTGTCTGTCTGCCTACCTGCCTGTCTGTCTGCCTGTCTGTCTGTCTGCCTGTCTGCCTGCATGTCTGTCTGTCTGCCTGCCTGCATATCTGTCTGTCTGCCTGCCTGTCTGCCTACCTGTCTGCCTACCTGCCTGTCTGCCTACCTGCCTGCCTGTCTGCCTGCCTGTCTGTCTGCCTGTGCCTGCCTGCCTGCATGTCTGTCTGCATGTCTGCCTGCCTGCCTGTCTGCCTGCATGTCTGCCTACCTGCCTGCCTGCCTGCATGTCTGCCTGCCTGTCTGCCTGCATGTCTGTCTGTCTGTCTGCCTGCATGTCTGTCTGTCTGTCCGTCTGCCTGCCTGTCTGCCTGCATGTCTGCCTGTCTACCTGCCTGCATGACTGCCTGTCTGTCTGCCTGTCTGCCTGCCTGTCTGTCTGCCTGCATGTCTGTCTGTCTGCCTGCCTGCATATCTGTCTGTCTGCCTGCCTGTCTGCCTACCTGTCTGCCTACCTGCCTGTCTGCCTACCTGCCTGCATGTCTGTCTGCCTGCCTGCCTGCCTGCATGTCTGTCTGTCTGTCTGCCTGCCTACCTGCCTGTCTGCCTACCTGCCTGTCTGCCTACCTGCCTGTCTGCCTGCATGCCTGTCTGCCTGCATGTCTGCCTGCCTGTCTGCCTGCCTGCATGTCTGTCTGCCTGCCTGCATGTCTGCCTGCCTGCCTGTCTGCCTGCATGTCTGTCTGCCTGCCTGTCTGCCTACCTGCCTGCCTGCATGTCTGCCTGCCTGTCTGCCTGCATGTCTGTCTGTCTGCCTGCATGTCTTTCTGTCTGTCTGTCTGCCTGCATGTCTGTCTGTCTGTCTGCCTGCCTGTCTGCCTGCATGTCTGCCTGCCTGTCTGCCTGCCTGTCTGCCTAGATGCCTGACTGCCTGCATGTCTGTCTGCCTGTCTGCCTGCATGCCTGCATGTCTGCCTGTCTGCCTACCTGTCTGCCTGTCTGCCTGTCTGCCTGTCTGCCTGCATGTCTGTCTGCCTGTCTGCCTGCATGTCTGTCTGTCTGTCTGCATGTCTGTCTGTCTGCCTGCCTGCCTGTCTGCCTACCTGCCTGTCTGCCTACCTTCCTGCATGTCTGTCCGTCTGCATGCCTGCCTGTGCATGCCTGTCTGTCTGCCTGCCTGCCTGCCTGCCTGCCTGCATGTCTGTCTGTCTGTCTGCCTGCATGTATGTCTGTCTGCCTGCCTGTCTGCCTGCATGTATGTCTGCCTGTCTGTCTGTCTGCCTGTCTGTCTGTCTGCCTGTCTGCCTGTCTGCCTGTCTGCCTGCATGTCTGTCTGTCTGCATGTCTATCTGTCTGCCTGTCTGCCTACCTGCCTGTCTGCCTACCTTCCTGCATGTCTGTCTGTCTGCCTGCCTGCATGTCTGTCTGCCTGTCTGCCTGCATGTCTGCCTGCATGTCATGTCTGTCTGCCTGTCTGCCTACCTGCCTGCATGTCTGTCTGTCTGCCTGTCTGTCTGCATGCCTGCCTGTGCCTGCCTGTCTGTCTGCCTGCCTGCCTGCATGTCTGTCTGTCTGCCTGCCTGTCTGCCTGCCTGCCTGCCTGCATGTCTGTCTGTCTGCCTGCATGTCTGCCTGCATGTCTGCCTGCCTGTCTGCCTGTCTGCCTGCCTGCCTGCATGTCTGTCTGTCTGCCTGCCTGTCTGCCTGCATGTCTGCCTGCCTGTCTGCCTGCATGTATGTCTGTCTGCCTGCCTGTCTCTGTCTGTCTGTCTGCCTGCCTGCCTGCATGTCTGTCTGCCTGCATGTCTGTCCGTCTGTCTGCCTGCCTGTCTGCCTGCATGTCTGTCTGCCTGTCTGCCTGTCTGCCTGCCTGCCTGCCTGCATGTCTGTCTGCCTGCCTGTCTGCCTGCATGTCTGTCTGCCTGCCTGTCTGCCTACCTGTCTGTCTACCTGTCTGCCTGCATGTCTGTCTGTCTGTCTGCCTGTCTGTCTGTCTGCCTGCATGTCTGTCTGTCTGTCTGCCTGCCTGTCTGTCTGCGCCTGCCTGCATGCCTGTCTGCCTGTCTGTCTGTCTGCCTGCCTGCATGTCTGTCTGTCTGCCTGCCTGCATGTCTGTCTGTCTGTCTGCCTGCATGTATGTCTGTCTGTCTGTCTGTCTGTCTGCCTGCCTGCATGTCTGCCTGCATGTCTGCCTGCATGTCTGTCTGCCTGTCTGCCTGTCTGCCTGTCTGCCTGCCTGCATGTCTGTCTGTCTGCCTGCATGTCTGTCTGCCTGCCTGCCTGCCTGCATGTCTGTCTGTCTGTCTGCCTGTCTGTCTGTCTGTCTGCCTGCATGTCTGTCTGCCTGTCTGCCTGTCTGCCTACCTGTCTGCCTACCTGCCTGTCTGTCTGTCTGTCTGCATGTCTGACTGTCTGTCTGCCTGTCTGTCTGCCTGCCTGTCTGTCTGCCTGTGCCTGCCTGCCTGCATGTCTGTCTGTCTGCCTGCCTGCATGTCTGCCTGTCTGCCTGCCTGCCTGCATGTCTGTCTGCCTGTCTGCCTGTCTGTCTGTCTGCCTGTCTGCCTGTCTGTCTGTCTGTCTGCCTGCCTGTCTGCCTACCTGCCTGCCTGTCTGCCTGCATGTCTGCCTGCCTGCCTGCATGTCTGTCTGCCTGTCTGTCTGTCTGTCTGCCTGTCTGCCTGCATGTCTCCCTGCATGTCTGTCTGTCTGTCTGCCTGTCTGTCTGCATGTCTGTCTGTCTGTCTGCCTGTCTACCTGCCTGCCTGCATGTCTGTCTGCCTGTCTGCCTGCATGTCTGTCTGTCTGTCTGCCTGCCTGTCTGCCTACCTGCCTGCCTGTCTGCCTGCATGTCTGCCTGCCTGTCTGCCTGCCTGCCTGCCTGTCTGTCTGCCTGTCTGTCTGTCTGTCTGTCTGTCTGCCTGCCTGCATGTCTGCCTGCCTGCCTGTCTGCCTGCATGTCTGTCTGTCTGTCTGTCTGCCTGTCTGCCTGCATGTCTGTCTGCCTGCCTGTCTGCCTGCATGTCTGTCTGTCTGTCTGTCTGTCTGCCTGTCTGCCTGCATGTCTGTCTGTCTGCCTGTCTGCCTGCATGTCTGTCTGTCTGTCTGCCTGCCTGCCTGCCTGTCTGCCTGCCTGTGCCTGTCTGCCTGCCTGCATGTATGTCCTGTCTGCCTGCCTGCCTGCATGTCTGCCTGCCTGCCTACCTGCCTGTCTGTCTGCCTGCCTGCATGTCTGTCTGCCTGCCTGTCTGCCTGCCTGCCTGCATGTCTGTCTGTCTGCCTGCCTGTCTGCCTGCCTGTATGTCTGCATGTCTGTCTGCCTGCCTGCATGTCTGTCTGTCTGCCTGTCTGTCTGCCTGCCTGTCTGCCTGCATGTCTGTCTGTCTGTCTGTCTGTCTGCCTGCCTGCATGTCTGTCTGTCTGCCTGCCTGTGCCTGCCTGCCTGCATGTCTGCCTGCCTGCATGCCTGTCTGCCTGCCTGTCTGTCTGTCTGTCCTGTCTGCCTGCATGTCTGTCTGTCTGCCTGCATGTCTGTCTGCCTGTCTGTCTGCCTGCCTGCATGTCTGTCTGCCTGCCTGTCTGTCTGTCTGCCTGTCTGTCTGTCTGCCTGCCTGTCTGTCTGTCTGTCTGCCTGTGCCTGCCTGCCTGTCTGCCTGCATGTCTGTCTGTCTGTCTGTCTGCCTGCATGTCTGTCTGTCTGCCTGCCTGTGCCTGCCTGCCTGCATGTCTGCCTGCCTGCATGCCTGTCTGCCTGCCTGTCTGTCTATCTGTCCTGTCTGCCTGCATGTCTGTCTGTCTGTCTGTCCTGTCTGCCTGCATGTCTGTCTGTCTGCCTGCCTGCATGTCTGTCTGTCTGTCTGCCTGCCTACCTGCCTGTCTGCCTACCTGCCTGTCTGCCTACCTGCCTGTCTGCCTGCATGCCTGTCTGCCTGCATGTCTGCCTGCCTGTCTGCCTGCCTGCATGTCTGTCTGCCTGCCTGCATGTCTGCCTGCCTGCCTGTCTGCCTGCATGTCTGTCTGCCTGCCTGTCTGCCTACCTGCCTGCCTGCATGTCTGCCTGCCTGTCTGCCTGCATGTCTGTCTGTCTGCCTGCATGTCTTTCTGTCTGTCTGTCTGCCTGCATGTCTGTCTGTCTGTCTGCCTGCCTGTCTGCCTGCATGTCTGCCTGCCTGTCTGCCTGCCTGTCTGCCTAGATGCCTGACTGCCTGCATGTCTGTCTGCCTGTCTGCCTGCATGCCTGCATGTCTGCCTGTCTGCCTACCTGTCTGCCTGTCTGCCTGTCTGCCTGTCTGCCTGCATGTCTGTCTGCCTGTCTGCCTGCATGTCTGTCTGTCTGTCTGCATGTCTGTCTGTCTGCCTGCCTGCCTGTCTGCCTACCTGCCTGTCTGCCTACCTTCCTGCATGTCTGTCCGTCTGCATGCCTGCCTGTGCATGCCTGTCTGTCTGCCTGCCTGCCTGCCTGCCTGCCTGCATGTCTGTCTGTCTGTCTGCCTGCATGTATGTCTGTCTGCCTGCCTGTCTGCCTGCATGTATGTCTGCCTGTCTGTCTGTCTGCCTGTCTGTCTGTCTGCCTGTCTGCCTGTCTGCCTGTCTGCCTGCATGTCTGTCTGTCTGCATGTCTATCTGTCTGCCTGTCTGCCTACCTGCCTGTCTGCCTACCTTCCTGCATGTCTGTCTGTCTGCCTGCCTGCATGTCTGTCTGCCTGTCTGCCTGCATGTCTGCCTGCATGTCATGTCTGTCTGCCTGTCTGCCTACCTGCCTGCATGTCTGTCTGTCTGCCTGTCTGTCTGCATGCCTGCCTGTGCCTGCCTGTCTGTCTGCCTGCCTGCCTGCATGTCTGTCTGTCTGCCTGCCTGTCTGCCTGCCTGCCTGCCTGCATGTCTGTCTGTCTGCCTGCATGTCTGCCTGCATGTCTGCCTGCCTGTCTGCCTGTCTGCCTGCCTGCCTGCATGTCTGTCTGTCTGCCTGCCTGTCTGCCTGCATGTCTGCCTGCCTGTCTGCCTGCATGTATGTCTGTCTGCCTGCCTGTCTCTGTCTGTCTGTCTGCCTGCCTGCCTGCATGTCTGTCTGCCTGCATGTCTGTCCGTCTGTCTGCCTGCCTGTCTGCCTGCATGTCTGTCTGCCTGTCTGCCTGTCTGCCTGCCTGCCTGCCTGCATGTCTGTCTGCCTGCCTGTCTGCCTGCATGTCTGTCTGCCTGCCTGTCTGCCTACCTGTCTGTCTACCTGTCTGCCTGCATGTCTGTCTGTCTGTCTGCCTGTCTGTCTGTCTGCCTGCATGTCTGTCTGTCTGTCTGCCTGCCTGTCTGTCTGCGCCTGCCTGCATGCCTGTCTGCCTGTCTGTCTGTCTGCCTGCCTGCATGTCTGTCTGTCTGCCTGCCTGCATGTCTGTCTGTCTGTCTGCCTGCATGTATGTCTGTCTGTCTGTCTGTCTGTCTGCCTGCCTGCATGTCTGCCTGCATGTCTGCCTGCATGTCTGTCTGCCTGTCTGCCTGTCTGCCTGTCTGCCTGCCTGCATGTCTGTCTGTCTGCCTGCATGTCTGTCTGCCTGCCTGCCTGCCTGCATGTCTGTCTGTCTGTCTGCCTGTCTGTCTGTCTGTCTGCCTGCATGTCTGTCTGCCTGTCTGCCTGTCTGCCTACCTGTCTGCCTACCTGCCTGTCTGTCTGTCTGTCTGCATGTCTGACTGTCTGTCTGCCTGTCTGTCTGCCTGCCTGTCTGTCTGCCTGTGCCTGCCTGCCTGCATGTCTGTCTGTCTGCCTGCCTGCATGTCTGCCTGTCTGCCTGCCTGCCTGCATGTCTGTCTGCCTGTCTGCCTGTCTGTCTGTCTGCCTGTCTGCCTGTCTGTCTGTCTGTCTGCCTGCCTGTCTGCCTACCTGCCTGCCTGTCTGCCTGCATGTCTGCCTGCCTGCCTGCATGTCTGTCTGCCTGTCTGTCTGTCTGTCTGCCTGTCTGCCTGCCTGCATGTCTCCCTGCATGTCTGTCTGTCTGTCTGCCTGTCTGTCTGCATGTCTGTCTGTCTGTCTGCCTGTCTACCTGCCTGCCTGCATGTCTGTCTGCCTGTCTGCCTGCATGTCTGTCTGTCTGTCTGCCTGCCTGTCTGCCTACCTGCCTGCCTGTCTGCCTGCATGTCTGCCTGCCTGTCTGCCTGCCTGCCTGCCTGTCTGTCTGCCTGTCTGTCTGTCTGTCTGCCTGCATGTCTGCCTGCCTGCCTGTCTGCCTGCATGTCTGTCTGTCTGTCTGTCTGCCTGTCTGCCTGCATGTCTGTCTGCCTGCCTGTCTGCCTGCATGTCTGTCTGTCTGTCTGTCTGTCTGCCTGTCTGCCTGCATGTCTGTCTGCCTGCCTGTCTGCCTGCATGTCTGTCTGTCTGTCTGCCTGCCTGCCTGCCTGTCTGCCTGCCTGTGCCTGTCTGCCTGCCTGCATGTATGTCCTGTCTGCCTGCCTGCCTGCATGTCTGCCTGCCTGCCTACCTGCCTGTCTGTCTGCCTGCCTGCATGTCTGTCTGCCTGCCTGTCTGCCTGCCTGCCTGCATGTCTGTCTGTCTGCCTGCCTGTCTGCCTGCCTGTATGTCTGCATGTCTGTCTGCCTGCCTGCATGTCTGTCTGTCTGCCTGTCTGTCTGCCTGCCTGTCTGCCTGCATGTCTGTCTGTCTGTCTGTCTGTCAGCCTGCCTGCATGTCTGTCTGTCTGCCTGCCTGTGCCTGCCTGCCTGCATGTCTGCCTGCCTGCATGCCTGTCTGCCTGCCTGTCTGTCTGTCTGTCCTGTCTGCCTGCATGTCTGTCTGTCTGCCTGCATGTCTGTCTGCCTGTCTGTCTGCCTGCCTGCATGTCTGTCTGCCTGCCTGTCTGTCTGTCTGCCTGTCTGTCTGTCTGCCTGCCTGTCTGTCTGTCTGTCTGCCTGTGCCTGCCTGCCTGTCTGCCTGCATGTCTGTCTGTCTGTCTGTCTGCCTGCATGTCTGTCTGTCTGCCTGCCTGTGCCTGCCTGCCTGCATGTCTGCCTGCCTGCATGCCTGTCTGCCTGCCTGTCTGTCTATCTGTCCTGTCTGCCTGCATGTCTGTCTGTCTGTCTGTCCTGTCTGCCTGCATGTCTGTCTGTCTGCCTGCCTGCCTGCCTGCATGTCTATCTGTCTGTCTGTCTGCCTGTCTGCCTACCTGCCTGCCTGCCTGCCTGCATGTCTGTCTGCCTGCATGTCTGTCTGTCTGCCTGTCTGTCTGCCTGCCTGCATGTCTGTCTGCCTGCCTGTCTGCCTGTCTGTCTGTCTGCCTGCCTGTCTGTCTGTCTGTCTGTCTGCCTGTCTGCCTACCTGTCTGCCTGCCTGCATGTCTGTCTGTCTGCCTGTCTGCCTGCATGTCTGTCTGTCTGCCTGCCTGCTTTTCTGTCTCTGTCTGTCTGCCTGTCTGCCTGCCTGCCTGCCTGCCTGCCTGCATGTCTGTCTGTCTGTCTGTCTGCCTGCCTGTCTGCCTACCTGCCTGCATGTCTGTCTGTCTGTCTGTCTGCCTGCCTGTCTGCCTGTCTGCCTACCTGTCTGCCTGCCTGTCTGTCTGCCTGCCTGCCTGCCTGCCTGCATGACTGCCGACAGACAGACAGACATGCAGGCAGACAGACAGACAGACATGCAGGCAGGTAGGCAGACAGGCAGGTAGGCAGACAGGTAGGCAGACAGGCAGGCAGGTAGGCAGACAGGCAGGTAGGCAGACAGGCAGGCAGACAGGCAGGCAGACAGGCAGGTAGGCAGACAGGCAGACTGCCTGCATGTCTGTCTGTCTGCCTGCCTGCATGTCTGTCTGCCTGTCTGTCTGTCTGCCTACCTGCCTGTCTGCCTACCTGCCTGCATGTCTGTCTGCCTGTCTGTCTGTCTGCCTGCCTGTCTGCATGCATGTCTGTCTGTCTGTCTGCCTGCATGTCTGCCTGTCTGTCTGCCTGCCTGTCTGCCTGCCTGTCTGCCTGTCTGCCTACCTGCCTACCTGCCTGCCTGCATGTCTGTCTGTCTGTCTGTCTGCCTGCATGTCTGTCTGTCTGCCTACCTGTCTGCCTACCTGCCTGCCTGCCTGCCTGCATGTCTGTCTGCCTGCCTGTCTGCCTGTCTGTCTGTCTGCCTGCCTGCCTGTCTGTCTGTCTGTCTGTCTGTCTGTCTGCCTGTCTGTCTGCCTGCATGTCTGCCTGTCTGTCTGTCTGCCTGCCTGTCTGCCTGCATGTCTGTCTGTCTGCCTACCTGCCTGTCTGCCTACCTGCCTGCATGTCTGTCTGTCTGCCTGTCTGCATGTCTGTCTGTCTGCCTGCATGTCTGTATGTCTGCCTGCCTGCCTGTCTGTCTGTCTGTCTGTCTGCCTGCCTGTCTGCCTGCCTGTCTGCCTGCATGTCTGTCTGTCTGCCTGCCTGCATGTCTGCCTGCCTGTCTGCCTGCATGTCTGTCTGCCTGCCTGCCTGTCTGCCTGTCTGCCTGCATGTCTGTCTGTCTGTCTGCCTGCCTGCCTGTCTGCCTGCCTGTCTGCCTGCCTGTCTGTCTGCGCCTGCCTGCATGTCTGTCTGTCTGTCTGCCTGTATGTCTGTCTGTCTGCCTGCCTGCATGTCTGTCTGTCTGTCTGCCTGTCTGCCTGCATGTCTGTCTGCCTGCATGTCTGTCTGCCTGCCTGTCTGTCTGTCTGTCTGTCTGCCTGCCTGCATGTCTGTCTGTCTGCCTGTCTGTCTGCCTGCCTGTCTGCCTGCATGTCTGTCTGTCTGCCTGCCTGTCTGTCTGTCTGTCTGCATGTCTGTCTGTCTGCCTGCCTGCCTGCCTGCCTGCCTGCATGTCTGTCTGTCTGCATGTCTGTCTGTCTGCCTGTCTGCCTACCTGCCTGTCTGCCTACCTTCCTGCATGTCTGTCTGTCTGTCTGCCTGCCTGCATGTCTGTCTGCCTGTCTGCCTGTCTGTCTGTCTGCCTGTCTGCCTGCATGTCTGTCTGCCTGCATGTCTGTCTGCCTGCCTGTCTGTCTGTCTGTCTGTCTGTCTGTCTGTCTGCCTGCCTGCATGTCTGTCTGTCTGCCTGTCTGTCTGCCTGCCTGTCTGCCTGCATGTCTGTCTGTCTGTCTGTCTGCATGTCTGTCTGTCTGCCTGCCTGTCTGCCTGCCTGCCTGCCTGCCTGCCTGCATGTCTGTCTGTCTGCATGTCTGTCTGTCTGCCTGTCTGCCTACCTGCCTGTCTGCCTACCTTCCTGCATGTCTGTCTGTCTGCCTGCCTGCATGTCTGTCTGCCTACCTGCCTGCATGTCTGTCTTTCTGTCTGTCTGTCTGCCTGTCTGTCTGCATGCCTGCCTGTGCCTGCCTGTCTGTCTGCCTACCTGCCTGCATGTCTGTCTGTCTGTCTGTCTGCCTGTCTGTCTGCATGCCTGCCTGTGCCTGCCTGTCTGTCTGCCTGCCTGCCTGCCTGCATGTCTGTCTGTCTGCCTGCATGTATGTCTGTCTGTCTGCCTGCCTGTCTGCCTGCATGTATGTCTGTCTGTCTGCCTGCATGTCTGTCTGCCTGCCTGCCTGCATGTCTGCCTGTCTGCCTGCATGTCTGTCTGTCTGTCTGTCTGCCTGCCTGACTGCATGTCTGTCTGTCTGCCTGCCTGTCTGTCTGTCTGTCTGTCTGTCTGTCTGTCTGTCTGCCTGTCTGCCTACCTGCCTGCCTACCTGCCTGTCTGCCTACCTGCCTGCATGTCTGTCTGCCTGCATGTCTGCCTGTCTGTCTGCCTGCCTGTCTGCCTGCCTACCTGCCTGTCTGCCTACCTGCCTGCATGTCTGTCTGTCTGTCTGCCTGCATGTCTGCCTGCCTGCCTGCATGTCTGTCTGTCTGCCTGCCTGTCTGCCTGCAAGTCTGCCTGCCTGTCTGCCTGCATGTATGTCTGTCTGTCTGCCTGCCTGTGCCTGTCTGTCTGTCTGTCTGTCTGCCTGTCTGTCTGCCTGCCTGCCTGCATGTCTGCCTGCATGTCTGTCTGTCTGTCTGCCTGCCTGTCTGCCTGCATGTCTGTCTGTCTGTCTGCCTGCCTGTCTGTCTGTCTGCCTGCCTGCCTGCCTGCATGTCTGTCTGCCTGCCTGCCTGCCTGCATGTCTGTCTGCCTGCCTGTTTGCCTGCATGTCTGTCTGCCTGCCTGTCTGCCTACCTGTCTGCCTACCTGTCTGCCTGCATGTCTGTCTGTCTGTCTGTCTGCCTGTCTGTCTGTCTGTCTGCCTGCATGCCTGTCTGCCTGCATGTCTGTCTGTCTGTCTGCCTGCCTGTCTGTCTGCGCCTGCCTGCAAGTCTGTCTGCCTGCCTGTCTGCCTGCCTGCCTGCCTGTCTGTCTGCCTGTCTGCCTGTCTGTCTGCATGTCTGTCTGCCTGCCTGTCTGCCTGCATGTCTGTCTGTCTGTCTGCCTGCCTGCATGTCTGTCTGTCTGTCTGCCTGCATGTATGTCT
>NC_139654.1:43050158-43255158 GCF_951799395.1 Argentina silus
ATTTCAGCATCATAATGGCTTCCCTGACTTTCAATAACATCTCTTTAGTCCTCATGTTGACAAGACACCAATAGCAGACTGCACAAATTATGTGACGTAACACACCTGACGAACACACTTGTCAAGCCAATTGTCCTATCACTTTTGTGTAGCCTGAAATAGGGGGATTATGCATAAAAGTGTTGTAATTTCTGAATGATAAACCAATATGTACATCAAATAAAAAATAAAAATGTCTACGTTTTTATTTCAAATCCAAACAGAAGAAAAAATGCTTCACTGTCCCATTACTTACGCACGGTACTGTATAACCTTCTGTGGAAAGGGTTCTACATGGAACCCAAAAGGTTTCTTCAAAGGGACAGTGGAAGAAGAACCCTTTTTGGTTCTAGGTAGCACTTTTTCAAAGAGTGCAGGATCTGTGATGGGTCTGTCTGTCTCTATCTACGGTATATTTGCTTGAATGCCACAGCCTATTTAAGTATTGTTGCTGACCATGTGCATCCCTTCATGGCCACAATTTACCCACCTTCTAATGGCTACTTCCAGCATGATAATGCACCATGTCACAAAGCAAAAGTCGTCTTAAACTGGTTTCATGAACATGACAATGAGTTCAGTGTTCTTCAGTGGCCTTCCTTGTCACCGGATCTGAATCCAATAGAACACCTTTGGGATGTGGCAAAACGGGAGATTCACATCTTGAAAGTGCACCTGAAAAATGTGCAGGAATTGCGTGATGCAATCATGTCATCATGGACCAGAATCTCAAAGGAATCAATGTCACGAAGAATTGAGGCTGTTTTGAGAGCAAAGGGAGGCTCTACCCAGTATTAGTATAGTGTTCCTAATAAAGTGTTGGGTGAGTGTATATCTAACTATCTTTGTTTTTGCTGGTCTGTAGGATCTATGATGGCCGTCAGCCCGTCCTGTGTATCATGGACACAGCCATGATCAAAACCATCCTCATCAAGGAATGCTACTCCCTTTTCACTAACAGGAGGGTAATACGCTAAATTGAAGTTGTTGTATGGGGAAAAAAACATAAGGGCTTATTAAATAGATAATATCATTGTTATTATAGCATTATTAATATTCGGTTAATTTTGCAGTATATAATCATTGTTATTTTTCTAGAATTTCTATCTCAACGGGCCTCTGTATGACGCCGTGTTTATCGCTGAGGATGATACATGGAGACGGATCCGCAGTGTCCTGTCTCCCTCCTTCACCAGTGGGCGGATCAAAGAGGTACAGTCCCATCTCTCCTCTCCTTCTTTTATTCATTCCAACAACACAAATAAATGAATGACTAACAACTCTGACGTGTGTGTGTGTGTGTGTTTATGTGATTTGTACTATGTGTATAGTGTGTATTCATTGTTGTTTGTTGTTGTGTGAAGCAGCAACTTTAATTGTCCAAGACAAATTTCCATCCGGGACAAAAAAGTATATTTAATCTTATCTTAGATAAGTTCAGTGGTCAGATGACAGAGTTTAGAATAATAGTTCATCTTTGGAGTCACTTATTCCTTGACTATATACATAATGTATCCTGTATGAATGTATATTCTCAGGCTATATAAACATTAAAATAATTCCTGTTTCAAACATGATATTAACCCATGTTTTGCACATATTAATCCATGTATCAATCATCATATTTTTCCATGTATCCTTCCCAACTCAGATGTTCGGGATCATGAAGCAGCACTCTGGTAATTTGGTCAGCAATCTGAAGAAGACGGCCGATAACGAAGAGCCCATTGAACTAAAAGAGTGAGGATTTCTCTTCCGAGAAGATAAGGTGAATTTGTAATTTCAGTGAACTCCCCCTTTAATTTTGTGGTTGTGGTTCTGGTGGTCAAAGATTGTGTGGTTGTGTTCCAGGTTCTTTGGACCATACAGTATGGATAAGGTCGTCAGCACTTCATTCAGTGTCGACATCGACTCCCTCCACAACCCCTCTGACCCCTTTGTGACCAACATCAAGAAAATGCTCAAGTTTGACATCTTCAGCCCACTGTTCCTCACAGTCGGTACAACTGCCCCCATATAGCTTTCAGTCTAAATCATTTTGTGCTCAATAAATGAAGCTATCGAATTCATTGATTAGACTGACATACACTGTGGAAACACTCTATGAGACCACCAGTAGCTCTCTGTCCTTCCTGGCCTACAATCTGGCAACCAGCCCTCACATCATGACCAAGCTGCAGGAGGAGATAGACACTGTGTTTCCCAACAAGGTAACCCCTCTGCAGACTCCTATATAGTACTATTCATGTGGAACAGGAAATATGATAGTGACAGTATTTTAGAGGGTACTGATGAGTGTGTAACCCCTGTGCACTGCAGACTCCTACAGTATCTATTACTATTGCTTTGGAACAGATGGTTAGATAGGTGACAGTATTTTGCAGTATGCTAATGTGTCTGTAGCATCCCTGTGCAGACTTCTGCCCAGTGCTATTCATTTGAAACAGGAAGTAGATAGGTGTTGTTGGAATCTTCAGAATAGTTAAAAGGCCAGTACCTGAGGACCTGAGGGATCTACAGGGTATATACTTTAAAAGCATGTCTGACATGCAGTGGTGTGCGTGACCATAGAGTGATTTCTAAACTAATACAATTATCTTAAAATAAATTATAAAACTAACAGGTTATCAGTGCAGAGACTTGTATGATATGTGCTCTCCATCTGACTCGTGCTGCTGCATTCTGTATCATTTGCCAAGAGCTTTCTTTGGTCGACCAGACAGGAGAGTGTTACAGTAATCAAGGCTGCTAGTAATACAAGCATGCATTTGTCATTCAGTGTCAGCCTGGGAGAGGAAAGGTTGCACCTTTACAGCTGTGTTCTGTAAAGGTCCATGTAATATTCAACCTTTTTAAAAGCTTCCTAAAGGTTGTAATGACTATCTTTAATCGGTAGCGATCAGGGAACGAGATCCCCTGAAATAAATATTTCATTTACAAACGCTGTTTTGGTTCGGAAAACACGCTTTTTAAAATGGAGTGTCCTATCTGGACACTCGGTTTGCATATAAACATGTTGTTACTGCCAGGGGTGTTCTAGGGGAGTGGACTCACCTTTCTGTCTCTGAGGGCTGCCTCTTCCAATCGTGTGCGCATGCAGAAACACAACAGCTAATGTCCAACACTGCAAGTTCATTTCGGGGGGTTATATTATTATAAGGGAGGATGTTGTCGTTTGGACAACTTCAGACAGAATTTCTCCACGATGGCAGATTTCCGACAAACTTACTTACTCTTCTTTAAGTGATACAAATATGTTTTAGTCACATTCTTGATATGGGTTTCAAAATTAAGATCTGAGTCAATGGTGACACCTCTGTTTTTTGCCTGGTGCTTAGTGTTACTGTAAGTAGAAGTGTCTTTAAGTATGCAGACAGTTTCTCTCTTTCGGTTTTTGCTCCAATGACTAGTTCTGTGACATCCATATGTCCGCAATGCATTTCACCAGGAAATCAATCAAACTGTTTGACTGGTGCTACAGAGTCGATAGTTGCCCTTAGTTTGGTGTTGAAGCTGGTTACTAAATCATTATCACAGGAGGAAGCTGTTGATGGTGTACTATTCATATTCATCATCATGAATCTCATCTGCTCAGCGACATGGCTAGATAAAGAGGATGCAACAGGAGTAAGACCCTTTGTAATCACTAGGTCCAGGGTGTGGCAGTGGTTATGGGTGAGCCCAGTAACTCACTGAATAAAGTCCGTAGAATTCAAGAGATTCATCAAATCCATGGCTGTCGAGTCAGTCTCATTGTCCACATGTAGGTTAAAATCACCAATGATAATAATCTTAGCATAATTTGAATGAAAGGTAGATGGGCCTTGGATGAAACCGTGATCTTTACATTTCTCATCCTTGTCATCAGGTGTCTTTATCACTCATTACTGTGCAACAGGAGGCTGATGGAGGTAGAAATGGTAGGACAGCTCATTGTAATTAGAGCTTGACAGATATATCTGATATTGGCCTTAAAGAAATATCTGGAGAGTTATTCACCATGTTATATATAATATAGAGGAAACTGGACAGCACTTATTATGGATCATTTAACACAATTACACATGACACAACTGTGTTAACAGAGACACAATACGTCCTGCTCCTGTACATGTTTGTATATACTGTACATTTTCCCCTATGTCTGCTAAGGGCTTCACTGCTTTTTCCACTGTTTATGTGGCACATAGGATATTTATATGTAATTGGCCACTTACGTAAATGGGCGATTCTTAGACTACGGGCACTTTCATGTCCTTTGATCATATTTTATAAAAAAAAAAAAAAAAAGGGAATATTCACACTTTCATAGTTATCTTTACAATGAAAGTACTTTAGGAACTTTTTACCGGTAGTCTATGATGATTTTTTCACCTTTTTCAACATCGTTATAGATGCAAATATTGCTGTTTTGTGCCTGTCCCACACCCAGACTTCTGATCTTCAATAATGAAAATGAAGTGTAAAAAAATGATTTATCTATTTTTTTTAAATGTGACTGAATAAAGTATCAGTAAAATAATCAACACATAATTGGGGTATTTAAGGTCAAACAACTATTTATGTGATTTTATATACAAAATGTAGTTGTCCCACAGTATTGCCATCATTTCCACCACAACACTGTAATGTCCCTTTAAAAGGTTTGTGTGAAAGATGGTTTGGGTAGTTTCTATGGAGATGAACAGTTACATCACAGCACATGTCTGATATGGAGGATATTTTGGATTTCTTCACCAACTTTTGAAGAAAACTCAAGGTAAATATTGCTTGAAATGAAAATATTTTTATTGTATGTCATTTCCAAACATGACGTAACATCAATTGAGTTTGTAAATAAATCGATTTTTTAACGTACATAGATGTATTTTGCATGCATGAAATGCTAGGTACCAATTCATAGCTAATCTGTGATGCTAGCTTGGATTTTCTTACAAAATACTGTAAGATTGTCATTTCCACCTCCGTCATTTCCAACACATTACCTTCTTGGGTGGAAATGACAAAGGTGAGGTGGAAATTACATTTATGCTTACAAGGTGCAATTCATAGATTGTGAGGCTACATATGTGTAATTTATTTATTAAAATGTACAATGTTAATGTTTTATTCAAATGCATATTTGTTGAAATGCATTTTCATCTATTTTTAAGATGCCACGGACCTCTACTGCAGAAAGGTCTCAGGCCTATAGGGACAGAATAAAAGAGGACCCTGTCAAATATGAAGAGCGACTGAAAAGAGACAGGGAGAGATACCTGAGGAAAAAAGAAAGAGGGGTTGACCCAGAAATGACCCAGAAATGACCCAGTCATTTCCACCACCTCATACCTTTTTTTAAAAATAGTTACAAAATTCTAATCACTCATTAAAAACTTCTGCATAGTTTATGGGATAATGTTCCACTTAATGTAATAACACAAGTAGTTATTTCCTGAAATGTATCTAACCAATCCAATATTATATTTCAGGTTGTGGTTGATGTAAGCTTTGTGTTTGGTCCTCATCTCAATTAATTTACCTAATCCACAAATGTATGGTAATTGCAATATAGGTATAAACTGGTAAAACTATGTGTGAAAGTGGTCTTACACTGTTGAGAAATTATGTATATCATACTTTTTTTAAATAATAATCAAATGTTTACATATGATGGAAATTACATTTGTTCAATGCGGGTCGGACAATATGTAAAAAAAACATCAATTTGTCTTGTAATGTTAGTGCGTTCTCTTATGGATCATGAAACTAGACTACTTATATTAACCTATTAGACTGTGACAATTTAGATTTGAACATTTTTTTTCCCCTCAAGTTCACAAGGCCAAAAGTGCCTGTAGTTGAAGAATCGCCCAAATGTGTTATTTTATATGTATGCACTTTATCTTGCATGTTTACAGACTCCCCCCATTCAATTTCACGCATTTCTATTTGGAGTATAAAAGGCACTAGATCACCTGCGGGTATATAAGCTGTGGCTTGCGCTGCGTTCTTCAGTTGGCAGTTAATACCTGAACCAGTAAAGACTGAGGACCAGACGACTCACTAGTGTGTTTTCCATTTATTCTTAAGCATAAGCATTAATACAGTTTGTCATTAATGTAGGCTTTCTATTTAGTGTACCGTTAGGCATAGTAGCATATGAAGTTTGTAGTTTGTTAGCGGTAATTGCGCTAGCTTGGTATCCTAAACGAGGACGAGTTAGCACTAGCTTGCCGTTTACGATGAGTGGTTGTTGTCAAATGACACCTGACAAAACATGTCGAAGGGAGTCTGGTGTAACGTTTGCCTGACTCCACTGATACAGATGTATGTGTAGGATTTAATGTTAGAGTGTTTTGTAGTTTACATTTTCTTTGTTTTTCTTCGTTTTCTCCTAACGGTTAAGAGAAGGTAGACGGTTAGAGCCAGAGCCCGAACCGCTGATGAACAGCGCTGTAGTTTACCGTTGCCAAGGCAACCAGGCAGCTCACAGGTTGTACCATATTTCTAAATCATTATTTTGATATAATACTGAAATGTTGATATTATATTGTTATTGTTTTACATTGTAATTTGTATTGTTCCAACTAAGTTCAGTTGGCAGTTAATACCTGAACCACGAGTATGTTTTCCATTTATCCCCCCCCCCCTATACTAACCCTAACCCCAACCCCACCCAGAGACCTCTTCATCCCCGCTACCCCCCTTGTACAAGTTCTCTCCTGCTAATACAAATAAAATGAAATAGCCGACTGCCTATGGCCCCTGGTGTGAGCATTGATTACTTTGTCTTATGATGACTGTTGGATAGATGATTCAATTACTTAAACAAATGTATTGTTGTAAGTCGCTTTGGATAAAGGTGTCTGCTAAATGCCATGAATGTAAATGTAAATTACAATGGAGGGCCATGTCCAGAAACGACCCCGAGCCCCTACCACTGATCTATATACCTATATCTATGTCTGTGTTTTGTCTATTAATTAATAATATGATGATGATTAATCCCAACGACGTATATTTTCCAAGAAACAACATGAGCATATCTGTAATCAAATAAATATCTCCTGCGTCATAATGCTGTTGTCTTGATGACGCTGCTAGCAATGACGTAAATTTATGTAAAAGTCACTTTGGTCACTTGAACCTCCAGTTGTTGTCAAATAGCCTTTGCTGATTGTCATTTGTAATGTGGTACGCTCATTAGTGGAAATAGATTCAATTACATTTCAACACAATGGAGAAAAACTGGTGGGACCCGCCGCAGGTAAGTTTGCCTTGCTCTATTTTAGTTTAAATAAACGGGAATACTTTACATTAAATTGCCCCAATACTTGGGCCAAATGTCCAAGGACGTAGGATGTATCTTTCGAGAGGGGGTGCTGCCTAAATGTTGTGTAAAGGGCTGTGCCATGGCTGCTGGTGGTCCGGTCGATCTGTGGGCTGCGGGGCCGGTGAGCGACACGATGTGTGGGCTTCGCGCAGATCCCCCCTACCTTAATCGAATAAGCACTAGGCCGACAAGCTCCTGTATATTTTCAGCCTACCTCAAGTCCGTGAACTGCCTTCAAGTAAACGCAAAGCTGTAAGAAGCAGGGCTGAAAATTAATCAAATTTAATCAAATCAAGCTCTATCATCCGTGGTGACAACATGTTACTGTACACTTGTTTGTATTCGTATGTTATCGTCCAGTCAAAGTAGCCTACAATTCAAAGCAACATTTCCCCCACAATCAGGACCTAGACCTACTGCAAAGAAATACTCTTAATTGGCTACACTTTGTTGTTAGATCGCTGTGAAGTAATTCATCCGACTCGGCAGACAGTTTGATCCCAACATCAAGTCAAATCGCGGTAATTTCGGTGAGGGCGCAATTCCAAAAACAGCTGTTTGTCAGTGAAAGAGCAGCGTAACAGCCTAAAAAGTGAAACGGGACGAGCTCAATCGTTGTTACAGAGAGAAATGTGGCTGCAAAATCAACCATTTTAAAGATCAACATTAAAACGAGACAGATTCTCTTTTTAGCTTGACAAACGCAAATAACCTATAGAGGAGGGACTATCGAAGAACGATGATTGACAGAACAATATCAAAATGGTTAATTTGATGTTTTCAGGTAGGCCCTATCTAAAATATAACCAAACATAGTTGGCACTAATAGGTCTTAATCGACAGGACCTTTCCTTAAGTAAGTCGTAAGTTGACTTTGCAAAGGGCCTACAATTACTTACTGTACAGGCCTACATGATTTGCAATATAAATTGTGTCGGATATGTTGAATAAAAGGTAGATGTAGGCCTTTTTTAAAGGCAAAACTAGAGAGCCCCTTTTGGGAAATTGGGAACGCAACAGCCTATTCTTGAGAACATTGTGAGGTACCGCAATCTCTTTGCGAGGGAAGCCTGTTATCTAACACAATCATATTTCTTGACGTTTCCCTGTCATTGTGTCTGTCATCTCCATCAGGAAGTTTCAAAGCCCTATGCTACTGTATTTGATAACTACCCACTCACCCCATTCAGGATGGCTAAACATAGACAATATGTAAAGATCACTGGAGACAACTGAATGGTTTTATACTCAGAAAAGACAAATACATTCATAGAGACATTCTCGAGACTGCACCTGTAGTGTGTTCACTGTATGTCCACAGGAGTGTAAAGAGGATCAGGCTGCCCTGATGATGGAGGCAGCAGGACCGGCAGCTTTCGCAGCCTACACCCCACTCCCACAGAGGACATCAAGACGGGCCAGGCACACGAGAGAGAGGGCCAGAGTGGCTAAAGAAAGAAAGGAAGAGGTGAGAGCGGAAGAGGTGGAGGGAGCCCAAAACCTTCTGCATAAGGTGAAGGAGCACACCGATGCAGAGAAGGAGAGGCTGATGGAGGAGAGAGAGAGGGTGGACAAGGACAGAGAAATGGTGGAGAGGAAGAGGAAGATAGTCAACCATCTTAAAGATAATATGGAGAGGAAGAGGAAAGTGTTGGATAGAGACACTGAGAAAGTGAATGAATGCAATGCAATACTCAGTCGCATTCAAAAGACGCAGGAAAATAACAAAAAGGATTTGGAGGAGAGGATTGTCCAGTTGGAAATAAAGGCGAAAGAGGTGGAGGAGGTGGAGAAAGTGACAAAGGAGATGGAGGAGACTTTCCAGAGGGAGATGGAAAAAACAAGAAATGAGATGAAGAGGAGAGAGAAGGAGGTGGAGGAGAGAGAGAGGGTGGTGCAGGAGAGAGAGAAGGAGGTAAAGAAGAGCGAAGAGAGATTAAAGATGAGTGAGAAGGAGACCGAAACAATGGAGGTGATGAAGAGAAGGGTAGAAGAGGTTGACAGAGAGATGGAGAGAATCCTAGAGGAGAAAGAAATGGAGGTGAAACAAGTGAAAGAGAGGATGGAGGTGATGAAATGGGCAGAGGAGGAGAGAGAAAAAGACAGGAATGAGAAGAAGAAAGAAAAGGATATTGAATGGATGAGAAAGGAGTTGGAGGTGATGAAGAGAGTAGAGGAGGTGGAGAGAGAGAAGGAGAAAATCCTGGAGGAGAAAGAATGCGACGTTAAACGTGTGAGAGAAGAGATGGATGTGATGATAAAGAATATGGTGGAAAGGAGGGAGAGGGAAGTGAAAGAGGAGATGAGGATGAAGACAGAGATGGAGAGAGAGAGGGAGAAGATTGAAAAGGAGAAAGAAAAGGTTATTGAATGGATGAGAAAGGAGATGGAGGCGGGTATGAAGAGAGAAGAAGAGATGGAGAGAGAGATGGAGAGAATCCTGGAGGAGAAAGAAAGGGAGGTGAAACAAGTGAAAGAGAGGATGGAGGTGATGAAATGGGCAGAGGAGGAGAGAGAGAGAAACAGGAGTGAGAAGGAGAAAGAAAAGGATTTTGAATGGATGAGAAAGGAGTTGGAGGCGATGAAGAGAGTCGAAGAGATGGAGAGAGAGATGGAGAGAATCCTGGAGGAGAAAGAATGTGACGTTAAACACGTGAGAGAAGAGATGGATGTGATAAAGAATATGTTGGAAAGGAGGGAGAGTGAAGTGGAAGAGGAGATGAGAAAGATTACAGAAGATGTCGTGAAGTGGATGAAGACAGAGATGGAGAGGGAGAAGGAGAAGATTGAGAAGGAGAAAGAAAACGATATTGAATGGATGAGAAAGGAGATGGAGGCGGGTATGAAGACAGTAGAAGAGATGGAGAGAATCCTGGAGGAGAAAGAAATGGAGGTGAAACAAGTGAAAGAGAGGATGGAGGTGATGAAATGGGCAGAGGAGGAGAGAGAGAGAAACAGGAGTGAGAAGGAGAAAGAAAAGGATTTTGAATGGATGAGAAAGGAGTTGGAGGCGCTGAAGAGAGTAGAGGAGGCCGAGAAAGAGATGGAGAGAATCCTGGAGGAGAAAGAAATGGAGGTGAAACAAGTGAAAGAGAGGATGGAGGTGATGAAATGGGCAGAGGAGGAGAGACAGAGAAACAGGAATGAACAGGAGAAAATCCTGAAGGAGAAAGAAGATGACGTTAAACACATGAGAGAAGAGATGGATGGGATGATAAATAATATGGTGGAAAGGAGGGAGAGGGAAGTGAAAGAGTTGATGACAAAGATTACAGAAGATGTCGTGAAGAGGATGAAGACAGAAATGGAGAGAGAGAAGGAGAAGACTGAAAAGAAAAGAGTAATGGCGGCGAACCTGGAGTTTGCCAGAGAGAGCATGGAGAGGGCTTTCCATAAAGGGAAACAAAATACAGGTATGCCCTCCATTATCTGCTTACAGTGCATTCTAAGGATGATCCTTTTGGCTTCTCAAATCACCTCAAAATAATTTAGATTTTATCTATACAAATGATAAGACAATTTTTCTCTTTCAGATATTTCAACACAGAGACAATTCTGGAAATCCACAACTATCTCGAACTTACTACCACAATAACTACCCTGCATACTACCACTATAACTACACTTGCCGTTTCAATTCTCTTTCATTAAAGTCATATTCAAAGGCAAACTGTGTGTCATGTTTGAAATGCTGTATTTTACAAGTTGCATAGCTGTAAACTATGTTGAGTGATGATGAGTTTAGGAAGAAAAGGTATGTAAAAAATTAATATCATTGGATTTCATCTGTATATGAAGCAGTTCTTTTAAAACTCCCATTTTACCTCACATCATTGCTTTTATGGCGACTTAGTGGCGATCAAACTTGCAGCTTGTTACTATTTAATGTGCTACAAGTGATTACAGAATTGAGAAGAACTTTTTAGCTGCTGTGCTCCTCAGATATGGAATGATCTTCAGGATAGACTGAGGTTGGAGCACTTGGTCCCTTACACTTGTACCATCATCTGCTTTTTAGTGGACAATATATGCAATAAATACCTTTTTTACACAAACATCTTGAATCAGAATGGGTCAGCCCTAGCCTCTTACACAAACAGGGTCACAGTCAATGGGTACAAAACTGGAGCAAACGTGTGTATACCAAGATACTGTACCTCGACTCCTTTCCATTCCAAAAGAAATGTGTCCCTTTCCCTTCACTCAAATGTTGTGGATGACATGTACATAAAGCTACACACTGGTGCAGGTGTGATGTTATGAGAGCTTTAGCATTTAGCATTTCCTGTGTCCAGGCGTTCTATTCACTTCTAATAGGACAAATGAAGGTACACTTGCCTCATAAGGCTCATTCTTGTTTCATTTGTCCTATTAGCTCCTACTGACCTCACTTTACACAGACACAGAGGAGGAGAGACTCAGACTCATTAGAAGTTTATTACTGGATCAGTTTACAAAACAAAACAAAACTGCATGGAGCGTACAGTACAGCAGAGCTTGGAGTACCAGACATGAACACACACCTCACATGCACACACACATCGGAGCTGTCACAGTGGTATACCTTGGATCACACACACACACACACACACACACACACACACACACACACACTCACTCTCTCTCAGGGCTGCATGCGGATAGCTCCATCCAGTTTGATGACCTCTCCATTGATCATGGGGTTCTCAGCCAGTGATGTCACCAGGTGGGCAAACTCTGCAGGGTCTCCCAGGCGCGAGGGGAAAAGCACTTGGCGGGCCAGGAATGAACGCACCTTCTCAGGTTAACCCGCCAGGAGAGGAGTGGAGAACAGAACCTAAGGAGAGGGAGAGAGAGGTTGTCTGATATGGAGAGGAAGGGGGGGGGGGAGGAGTGTGTGAAAGAGTGCGTATGTATGTGTGTGTGTTTACTGACTGGGTGCGATGGTGACCACACAGATGTCCATGGGTGCCAGGTCTCGGGCGATGGGTAGAGTCATCCCAACAATACCCCCCTTAGAGGCTGAATACGCAGCCTGACCCACCTACAGAGAGAGAGAGTGAGAGTGAAGGAAGGGGCTGTTGAGACAGTGTTTGTGTGTGTGTGTGTGTGTGTGTGTGTGTGTGTGTGTGTGTGCGTGCGTGCATGGTTCAATGGAGGTCTTGGCGATCTGTTGGTTCTTGTGTGTGATTGGCTGACGGTACTGCAGCATGTTGACCTCTTCCTCACTGCAGGGTCTACTACAGTTGGAGCAGTCAGAGAGCACAGCCTGGGCCCCTGCAACCAAACATACACCCTGAAATATGGTTTGGACAAAGGATCCCAATGTCAAGATAATATTGCTGTAGGGAAGCTACTCTATGACACAATACCATGTGGAAATGTCAATGATTTTCTAAAGATGAGTGGATAGTGGATAGTGGATAGTGGATAGTGCCTGGTGGGGTCGCAGACTTCAGGCAGATTGTTGACCTAATACGAAACATTAGTACTTTATTTGGACATTATATGATACTTTTGAAGCCCTGAAATAGTGGGAGTATGTTTACAAATGTTTTTTTAAAAACCCATTGAATTAAAGTTGAGAATCTCTACTTTGACCCCATAATATTTGTTTGATTTCAAATCCAAGTGTAGAGCTAAAAGAACAGAAAATGCTTCCTCTTTCCAATACTTATGAAGAGCACTGTATTCATGTTAATCAGTTGCTTCATTACTGTAATATGTGATGTGTTTTGAACTAGTATTTTGAAATACTGTTTTTAGGAGCCAATGATATAAAACAAGTGCATACATGTAAAGAACATAACACATTTTTAGAGGAGTTCAAATATGTAAAATTCAGTATTACTCGAAAGAAAATATTTGCCCAAAAATATTTGCCCCATAGTCCTTCTTGAATCAATGGGTCTGCAAACTGTTAAAACCCGATAGGGATCAAACAAGGAGCAACTATTAGCAGGATGTTAAGATAAAGGCCGACAATAACATCACTGAGTGTTGCCCTCTGCGCAGGGATCCTTTCAATCATTCACTAGCCATGGCTTCAACTTCACCTCTCACATACTCTCACATACTCATACTCTTTTCATGATCTGAAACACAGGTGTCATGATGGGATAAAATAATCACTTCAGCAGACGTGTCCGGGGTTACTCAGAAGAAGCGATTGAACCTGTAAAGATGGGTTACCTTCCGTACTTCTCCACCGAGACATGGACTCTCCTTGCCTTACTCATCACTCTGATCGTAGTGTAAGAAGTTTTAATAAAAAATATTATTTGTTAGTTAGTTAGTTGTAATAATACATACAAATGATAGTATTGATAATTACAGTTATCTAACAAGTTTCAATGATACCTATGACTTGATCGTTTTGCTTTTGTTTCAAGTCAGATTGTTGATTTATATTTGTTCTGACCAGGTATGGATACTGGCCATATGGAATATTAAAAAAACTAGGCATTCCTTGTCTCAAACCCATCCCTTTCCTCGGGACGATGATGGGATATAAGAAGGTTTGTAGAGATTAAGCCCATAAACAACAACATTGTAGACTCATCCATGATGTGTGTTGTTGTGGTGAAAGCCATGGGAGCTGAATATGAATTGTTTTACCCAGAAAAATGGGCAATAAAGCTTTTGAACGAAAACGAAAAGAGAGGAGTGGGAGCCGGTCTGTAGTGGAAAAGGGCCATCATAAACTAAGCCACAATTCAGGTTTATGACAAGCATTTATGAACTGGCTATTTCTTTGTTTTGTTTTTTGTTCCCAGGGTGGTTTCACCAATTTTGACACAGAGAGCTTCCAGAAATATGGGAAACTGTGGGGCTGAGTCTGCTAAACTGATCCTGGTTATTGTTAACTATGATGGATATATGTATCTCTCAGTGTCTACAGTATACACTCTTAAACCAGGCGGACACCGTGCGATTTTCACAAACACAGACGATCCAACCGACGAAATGGTCTCGTACACCAAGACAAATGATCTGTCTTGATGCAATGTACACTGCCCAAGCAACAATTTCATGCTTCCACATTAATAATTTGAATCTGTTATTGAGCGATTTAAGTTTTAAGCTTTTAAGTATTCTGTAGTATGGTCCCTGTGGGGGGACATGCAGCGTTCGGCCTGTAGAGGGAGCTACAGGACCGTGGCCAGGGTGACGTCGGCGAGGCTCCGTTGCACACCTGTTGCAAATGAAGCCTCGTTGACTAGATGGTTTAAGATGTGTGTGCCTCGGCGTTCGAGGGAGAAGGAGGGCGACTGGAAAGTCGCCGAGTGGCGTGTTACGAACATTGGAATTATTACTAACATTTTATGAAAATAAACGGGATACTCCCAGAAAACAGTACCTCGACTCCGCCTCTGTGTCACAGACTTGTTACAGTGGCGCCCAACGTGGGGCACAGCGAAGGCGGAGAAAAAAAGGGAATGGAGGCGTTAAGCGCGGCTATCGGAAGGATGGCCCTTATACTGGAGCAGCAGGCCCACCTCCAGCAGGAGCACCAGACCGCGGTGAGGGAGATGGTGACGGCAAGGGCTGAGGACCGTACCCTCCTCCTGGAGCTCGTCAGGGCCCTGATGATGGAGGAGGGGAGCCGGCCCTTTGCCTACGCCCAGCAGCTGCGGGACAGCGCGCGGCGGTGGCTGGACCCAGGGAACAGCTCGTCGGAGGAGGTCGGGGACCGGGTGGTGTTGGAGCAATTCCCCACGAGGCTCCCGGCCCGGACCGCCGCCTGGGTCCAGTACCACCGGCCCCAGGATCTCGCGGCCGCCGTTACCTTGGTGGAGGACCATCTCTCCTTCCCGCCGCAGGAGCCCCGATGACCAACGCCCGGTCCGGCGCCCGGAAGGAGCCATGGTGACGGAGGAGGAGAGACCGGCGCCCGCCCCGAGGACGAGATGGCAGGGGCAGGCATGTCGAGAACCAGCCCTGGCCCCACAGGAAGCACCCCGAGCGACAAGGGGGGTGTGTTGGCGATGCGGACGGCCGGGCCATGTACAGGCGGAGTGCCCAGTGAGGGAGGTGGGGCAGGTCGTCCGCATCGGCGACATACCGGGCCCTCCCCCCGGACCAGGAGCGGCGTATCGTGTTCCGGTAAGGATACAACATGATATGCACCAGGCCTTCTTGGATTCGGGCTGCATGCAGTCCATGATCCAGGAGCGCCTGGTTCGACCGGGGGCATTGTTAAAGGCATCGAGGGTGTTGGTGAAGTGTGTGCATGGGGACATTCACGAATATCCTGTGGTCACGATCAAGATTCATTTTGAAGGGAAAAAGCATAGTGTACAGGCGGCGGTTAGCCCGCGCCTCACGCATCCCCTTATTCTGGGTGTAGATTGGGAGGGGTTTCCTCAAGCGGTAAGCAGGGCTACCGGGGTGCGTGCACGACAGAGAGGGAGGTGTGAGGCGGGTAATGTGTTCTGTGCTGAGGCGGCGCCTCGCGACGCTGCCGAGGAGCCGGAGCCGGCGGGGGGGTCTCAACCCGAGATTCCCCCGCCGAACTATCCGTTGCTAGGTGACTTCCCCCTCGAGCAGTCTCGTGACGAGACCCTACGATCGGCCTATGACCAAGTGATAGCGATTGATGGTACTTTGGTACGGCCAGACGCAGTACGCGCCCACCCCTATTTCGCGATTATCAGCGACAGGTTGTACCGAGTAAGTCGTGACTCACATAGCCAGGAGGAAGTAACCCAGTTGTTGGTTCCCCGTAGCCTCCGGGAAATGGTCTTCCAGGCGGCTAATTTCGACCCCATGGCGGGCCATTTAGGTTATGATAAGACACTAAACCGTATAATGGCTCGATTTTATTGGCCGGGAATTCGGGCAGAGGTGCGTAGGTGGTGCGCGAATGTCAGTTGGTAAAGCCCCCTTGCGGCCCTTACCATTGGTCGAGAACCCATTTGGCCGCATTGCGATGGATATTATCGGGCCATTTGATCGGTGTACACAGGGATATCGATTTGTGTTGGTCTTGATAGATTACGCAACCCAATACCCCGAGGCAATACCGCTGCGCAATATCTCTGCCAGGAGTGTAGCGCAGGCATTGTTTCAAGTAATCTCCCACGTGGGAATCCCGAAAGAGATTCTCACCGATCAGGGCACTAATTTTATGTCACGCACCCTCAAGGAACTGTATGGCTTGTTGAACATCAAGGCGATTCGAACCAGTGTTTACCACCCGGCCACTGATGGCCTTTGTGAGCGGTTCAATCGGACCTTGAAGTCAATGATCCGGAAGTTCGTACACGAAGATAGTCGGAATTGGCATAAATGGCTAGATCCCCTGTTGTTTGCGGTACGGGAAGTCCCCCAAGCTTCCACCGGGTTTTCCCCGTTTGAATTACTCTACGGGCGTAAGCCTCGGGGTGTCCTAGACCTTCTTAAAGAAAATTGGGAGGAAGGGTCTAGCGACAGTAAAAATGAGATTCAATACGTCCTGGACTTGCGCACAAAGCTCCACGCCCTAGGGGTTATCTCACGCGTGCATTTGCTGCAAGCCCAGGAGCGTCAAAAGTGACTGTACGACAGGGGAACTAACCTGCGAGAATTTACAGGTGTGGTCACACGTCGCATGGGGGACGTGGATTACGAGGTAGTACGCTCGGACCGGGGGGATAGCTTGCAGGTGTAACACGTAAATCTCCTAAAAAAATGGAACGACGTGGTCACTGTTGCTCTGGCTACAATAATTCCAGAGAGAGATGAGTTCGGTCCGGAAGTCCCAAAATCAAAAGTTAGCACTCCGGTCGGTATTGATAACCATCTCTCTGCTAGCCAGGCCACGGACGTTGCAGATTTGCAAGCTAAGTTCGCGGACGTGTTCTCTCCCTTGCCCGGTCGGACTACGCTTATCGACCACCACATAGAAACGCAGCCGGGTTTAACGGTGCGCACGCGTCCCTATAGGTTGCCGGTACACAAACGAGACATTGTGTGCAGGGAATTGGAAGCCATGCTGGAGCTGGGTGTGGTCGAGGAGTCCCGCAGTGACTGGTGTAGCCCCATCGTGCTTGTCAACAAGCCGGATGGGGCTATACGGTTCTGTGTGGATTATAGACGGGTTAATGCGGTCTCCAAGTTCGATGCCTACCCGATGCCCCGGGTTGACGAGCTCTTGGACCGGCTTGGCACGGCCAAGTATTTCACGACGTTGGATTTCACGAAGGGATACTGGCAGATTCCACTCTCGCCGGTATCCCGGGAGAAAACTGCATTCTCCACTCCGCTCGGGCTATTCCAGTTCACGGTGCTCCCTTTCGGGTTTTTCGGAGCCCCAGCCACTTTTCAGCGCCTCATGGACCCTGAGGTCCCTGAGGCAGGCGGGGCTGACGGCCAACCCGAAGAAGTGCTTGATCGGGCGGAAGGAGATCCGGTATCTGGGGTACCACTTGGGTCGGGGGGAGGTGCGGCCACAGATTGAAAAGACTGCGGCCATCGCAGCCACTCCGCGGCCCAAGACAAAGAAGGAGGTGAGGGCCTTCCTGGGGCTGGCTGGCTATTACCGGCAGTTCGTGCCGGGGTTTTCAGAGCTGGCCAGTCCCTTGACGGACCTCACCCGGAAGGGTGCCCCGGATCCGGTCCAATGGTCGGGCCAGTGCCAGGGGTCGTTCGAGGCCCTTAAGGGAGCTCTTTGTGGAGAAACGGTCCTGTATGCGCCTGATTTTAACCTCCCTTTCTCCCTACAGACGGACGCGTCGGATAGAGGCCTGGGAGCAGTGCTGACCCAGCGGGTGGAGGGGGCTGACCGGCCGGTGCTGTACCTGAGCCGCAAACTATCGGAGAGGGAGGGCCGGTACAGCACGGTGGAGAAGGAGTGCCTGGCCATCAAGTGGGCGGTCGGCGCCCTCCACTACTATCTGCTGGGTCGCGCTTTCACCCTCTACTCCGACCATGCTCCCCTCCAGTGGCTCCACCGGTGGTATCTCGCGTTGCAGCCCTTCAACTTTTCGGTCGTGCACAGACCGGGGGCGCAGATGGTCGTGGCAGACTTCCTCTCCCGTGCAGGGGGGGGGGGGAGTAGGTTGTCAGCCGTCGTGTCCCCGGCCTGTGTCGGGTGGTGGGGGTATGTGGGGGGACATGCAGCGTTCGGCCTGTAGAGGGAGCTACAGGACCGTGGCCAGGGTGACGTCGGCGAGGCTCCGTTGCACACCTGTTGCAAATGAAGCCTCGTTGACTAGATGGTTTAAGATGTGTGTGCCTCGGCGTTCGAGGGAGAAGGAGGGCGACTGGAAAGTCGCCGAGTGGCGTTGTGTTACGAACATTGAAATTATTACGAACATTGGAATTATTACTAACATTTTATGAAAATAAACGGGATACTCCCAGAAAACAGTACCTCGACTCCGCCTCTGTGTCACGGACTTGTTACAGTCCCAAACACAACTTGTGCGTTGCCAATGTTTGACAACATCCTGGATTCTCATTGGTTGAGGCTCCTATATTGCCTCTGAGCACGTCTCAAACTGCATGAATAAAGAGGAGCCACGACACGTCAGAATTCAAATCGGAAGTGATTGTGTCTTCCCTCCATGTCATTGAAAGGGCAAAAATGTAATTAAAAAAATAAAGAAAAAAAGGGTTCTAAAAGGATTCTTTGGTTGAATAACTCTTATGGGTTCCATTTGCAGTGCCCTGCATAAGTAATGGGACAAGCATTTTTTCTTCTTTTGCATTATGCAAATGTCCAAATTAAGCACTCATGTTTAGTATTTGGTCCCCAATCCTTTGTATGCAAAAGTGCAAAAGTCTGTGACCCATTGACCCAACCAGACGCTGGGTATCTTCTCTGGTAATGCTCTGCCAGACCTATATTGTAGCGATTGTTGTTTGTTTTTTTAGGATGTTTTGTCCTCCTCTTCAGCAAATTAAATGCATGTTCTATAGGATTCTATAGGATTCACTTTTTGGCCCTGAATAATTTCCTAGTTGCTATGGCAGTATGTTTTGGGTCATTGTCCTGCTGTATGGTGAAATGCCGTCCAATGAGTTTGGAGCAATTAACTTGTACTTGGACTGACAAGATGTTTCTGAACACTTCCGAATTCATCCTCATCAAAGGAGACGTGAGCCAGTTCCAGTGGAAGCCATACATGCCCAAGGCATAACACCCCCTCCCCCATATTTCACAGATGATGTGGTATGCTGTGAATATTGGGCAGTTCCTTTTTTTCTCCACACTTTCTCCGGTACATGTTTTTCCAGAACTCTGCAGGCTCTTTTAGGTACTTTTTAGCAAACCGTAACCTGGCCAGCCTGTTTTTGTGGCTGAGTAGTGGTTTGCACCTTGCAGTGTAGCCTCTGTAGTTCTGCTGGTGAAGTCTTCTGCGGATGGTAGTCTCTGACTCATTGACGCCTACCTCCTGGAGAGTGTTCCTAATCTATGGGGCAGTTTTTATTTTATTTTATTTTTTATTATGGTGAGCATTCTTTGGTTATCCACTGGAAGTCTTCCTTGCCATTTGCGATTTCTTAGCTCACCAGTGCTTTCTTTCCTTTTAATGAAGTTCCAAACTGTTGATGTTGGTAGGTTTAAGGTTTTAATGTTTCATTTTTTTCTGATATTTCAGCATCATAATGGCTTCCCTGACTTTCAATAACATCTCTTTGGTCCTCATGTTGACAAGACACCAATAGCAGACTGCACAAATTATGTGACGGAACACACCTGTCAAGCCAATTGTCCCATCACTTTTGTGTAGCCTAAAATAGCGGGATTATGCATAAAAGTGTTGTAATTTCTGAATGATAAACCAATATGTACACAAATAACATCAAATAAAAGATGAGAATCTCTACGTTCTCATTTCAACTCCAAAAAGAAGAAAAAATGCTTCACTGTCCCATTACTTTCGCACGGTACTGTATAACCTTCTGTGGAAAAGGGTTCTACATGGAACCCAAAAGGTTTCTTCAAAGGGAGAGTGGAAGAAGAACCCTTTTTGGTTCTAGGTAGCACTTTTTTTCTAAGAGTGCAGGATCTGTGATGGGTCTGTCTGTCTCTATCTACGGTATATTCGCTTGAATGCCACAGCCTATTTGAGTATTGTTGCTGACCATGTGCATCCCTTCATGGCCACAATTGACCCATCTTCTAATGGTTACTTCCAGCATGATAATGCACCATGTCACAAAGCAAAAGTTGTCTTAAACTGGTTTCATGAACATGACAATGAGTTCAGTGTTCTTCAGTGGCCTTCCCAGGATCTGAATCCAATAGAACACCTTTGGGATGTGGTAGAACAGGAGATTCACATCTTGAAAGTGAACCTGAAAAATCTGCAGGAATTGAGTGATGCAATCACGTCATCATGGACCAGAATCTCAAAGGAATGTTTCCAACATCTTGTGGAATCAATGCCACGAAGAATTGAGGCTGTTTTGAGAGCAAATGGAGGCCCTACCCAGTATTAGTATAGTGTTCCTCATAAAGTGCTCTGTGAGTGTATATCTAACTATCTTTGTTTTTGCTGGTCTGTAGGATCTATGATGGCCGTCAGCCCATCCTGTGTATCATGGACACAGCCATGATCAAAACCATCCTCATCAAGGAATGCTACTCCCTTTTCACTAACAGGAGGGTAATATGCTACATTGAAGTGGTTGTTATGGGGAAAAAAACATAAGGGCTCCTTAAATAGATAATATCATTGTTATGATAGCATTATTAATATTAGGTTAATCTTGCAGTATATAATAATTATTATTTTTCTAGAATATCTATCTCAACGGGCCTCTGTATGACGCCGTGTTTATCGCTGAGGATGATGCATGGAGACGGATCCGCAGTGTCCTGTCTCCCTCCTTCACCAGTGGGCGGATCAAAGAGGTACAGTCCCATCTCTCCTCTCCTTCTTTCATTCATTCCTTTATACAACACAAATAAATGAATGACTAACAACTCTGACGTGTGTATGTGTGTGTGTGTGTGTGTGTGTGTGTGAGAGTGTGTGTGTGATTTGTACTATGTGTATAGTGTGTATTCATTGTTGTTTGTTGTTGTGTGAAGCAGCAACTTTAATGAATTAATCCAAGACAAATTTTCATCCAGGACAATAAAGTATATTTGATCTTATCTTCGATAAGTTCAGTGGTCAGATAACAGAGTATAGAATAATAGTTCATCTTTGGAGTCACTTATTCTTTGACTATATACATAATGTATCCTGTATGGATGTATATTCTCAGGCTATATAAACATTAAAATAATTCCTGTTTCAAACATGATGTTAATATATGTTTTGCACATATTAACACACTGCCAATGGTTTGCGCTCTACTCATTTGACAAACACATGGGCCCTGTCAAGAACCAACCTCTAGTTCCTAAATGCTGGACACTTGGAGATCTGAGTGGATTGGATACAGAAGTGTCTAGGGATAGAGCCTAGGAGTTGTTTCTGGACAGGGCTGTGCATTGAATAGGATTGGAGTCACGTATCATGGTATTTCCTGTTCCTGTTTGTAACCGTGGCATTTCCTGTCCGTCCAGCATTCTTCCCCTTCATGGGTCCTGTTATGGCAAACATGGAGGTATCCCTATTCCCTGCCTCGGTCACAGATTTCTTCTACGCTGTCTTTCAGAAGATCAAGTCCAATCGCGTGGCTAGCACCAGGAAGGTATGTAAATATAACTGATCAAATATACGATCTTCAGCCAGTATTGTGTAATACAATTGTAGAGATTTGGTAGCATCTGGTAGTTCTCATGTGATTTTGATCTGACGTAAGCCTGCTTCCAGAGTCGGGTAGATTTCCTGCAGCTGATGATAGACTCGCAGAAAGACAGCAACTCAAAGGGAGAGGAGCAGAGTAAAGGTGCCTGCCTTAAACACACACACACACACACACACACACACACACACACACACACACACACACATCCACACACACACACACACACACACACACACACTGTATACTAGCATCTAACACACACACATACAGTACCTGCCTCAAACACCTATACCTACAAACACACCGTGGAAATACTCTACTTCGTCCCTTTCTCACACCTACCACCCCATTTCTCCCATCATAATAGGATTGAGTGACCATGAGATCTTGTCCCAGGCAATGATGTTCATCTTTGCTGGCTATGAGACCACCAGTAGCTCTCTGTCCTTCCTGGCCTACAATCTGGCAACCAACCCTCACATCATGACCAAGCTGCAGGAGGAGATACACACTGTGTTTCCCAACAAGGTAACCCCTCTGCAGACTCCTATATAGTACTATTCATGTGGAACAGGAAATATGATAGTGACAGTATTTTAGAGGGTACTGATGAGTGTGTAACCCCTGTGCACTGCAGACTCCTACAGTATCTATTACTATTGCTTTGGAACAGATGGTTAGATAGGTGACAGTATTTTACAGTGTGCTAATGTGTCTGTAGCATCCCTGTGCAGACTTCTGCCCAGTATTATTCATTTGAAACAGGAAGTAGATAGGTGTTGTTGGAATCTTCAGAATAGTTAAAAGGCTAGTACCTGAGAACCTGAGGGATCTACAGGGTATATACCTTTTTTTTTTTTATATATATATTTATTGAAGGAAACATAGGGGTTGTACAGGATTAAGATACACTGGTCCTCCTTCAGGTTTTCTAAATTTTAACAACAACAACAAAAACAACACAGGGCCCCAAGGCCCCCCCCTCCCCCCCACCCACAAGAAAAAAAAAAAAAAATAGATAAAAATAATAATAATAATAATAATAATAATAAAATAAATAAATAAAAGCCAGCATAAAAGTAGAAACTAAAACATGACAAGTAAGCTTAGTGTACTAGACAAGATTCAGGTAAAAGAAGAGTAGTACGTATATATGTACATACATACACACACTTACATACATACACATACACACATAATACACGCACACACTCTTATACACAGATGTACACCGCAAATATGAAAGCATAGTAATATAATAACAATAAAAACGAAAGTAGCAAGAGGAAGTTGAAAGTGAAATTGAGAGTGAAATAAAAGGAACAGAGGTATTCATTGAGTTAGCACCGGCTAATAATATAAATTATGATGGCAACGTTAACGGCCTACAGAGTGTACAACAGTATATTGTGATAACTAAAATGTAATCGTGTTGTGTATGCATTCAAGTGTTTCGGATGAGAGGCTACGGAGGATCCTTATCACAGGCGGCTGCCCATTTGTCTAGTAGGGGTTGCCATGTTTTCAGGAAGATGGAATCTCTGCTGGTGAGTTTATAGCGGAGCCTCTCCATATGGAGCACGTTCCCCAGCTCCCTAAGCCACTGCCGGAATAGTGGGCTAGTCTCTGACTTCCACTGTTGTAAGATAAGGCGTTTGGCCAACAGTGTACAGAGAGAGATGGCTTGCTTCTCATGTCTGTTGATGGATGTGTTAACTACCACTGATCCAAAGATAGCAAGTAGAGGGTCAGGATTGATAGATTTATTGAATGCCTTTGCTATGTAGTCAAATATAAGGGTCCAATAGGAATTTAGTTTTGGGCAGGACCAGAGCTGGTGGGTGAGAGTTCCAGTCCCTTGTTTGCATTTGTCGCACAAGGGGGAGACATTGGGATAGATGGAGTGTAGCCTTGACTTTGAATAATGGAGTCTGTGAACTACCTTGAATTGTATTAGGGAGTGTCTTGCATTTATAGAGCTATGATGTATTCTCTCGAGTATTGCCTCCCAGACTTCCTCAGTTATTTCAATAGCGAGTTCCTGTTCCCAGTCGGCTTTCAGTTTAACATTGGAGATCACTACGTTCGCCTGCAGAGTGTCATACAGAAAAGAGACTGAACCTTTGATGCCTGGTGTATGTCGAAGGATGCTGTCTAGTGTGTTATGTTTGGGCATTTGTTCAAAGTGTGGTAGATGGATCCTAATAAAATTCCTAACCTGTAGGTATCTAAAGAAGTGTGATGTCGGGAGAGCGTAAGTCTGTTGCAGTTGTTGGAAAGAAGCAAGGTACCCATCAACATACATGTCCCTTATTGTGGCAATATTTCTGTCCTTCCAGATGGAAAAGATTGGGTCAGCCAGTGCAGGGGGAAAGGCATGGTTGTGGCAGATTGGGCTGTCCAAGTAGACCTTAGGGAGTTTAAGGAAAGATTGGATTTGTTTCCATATCTTTAAGGAGTGAAGAATGATAGGGTTGTTTATGTAGGTTGGGATCTTTGTCCTGACTGGGTTATTGAGTATTGCAGGGAGGGAAGTACGATTGCATGTGGCTAGTTCAAGTTGGAGCCACGAGGGTCTGCTCTCATGAGTGTGGACTGTCGGCAGGCAGCTGCGCCAGTAGGAAAGTGCATTCAGATTGGCTGCCCAGTAGTACAATTTAAATTGCGGTAAACCGAAGCCACCTTCTGTTTTGGATTTACATAGATGTTTTTTAGATATTCTGGCCGTTTTGTTGTTCCAAATAAAAGATGATAAGATGGAGTCCAACTTCTTAAAATAGGAGAGGGGGATAAATACAGGGATGGATTGAAAAATGTATAAGAAACGTGGGAGGGCAACCAATTTTATGGCATTAATGCGGCCAACCAGTGAGATAGGTAATGTATTCCAAAATTCAATATTCTGCTTTAGCTGATGCATCTTGGGTTCCCAGTTACTTTTCAGGAGTTTCCCGTGTTCACGTGTGGCGATTATACCTAAAGTTTTGAATTGGTCCATTGACAATTTAAAGGGAGTGGTTTGTAGGAAACCTAGGTCTATTTTGTCTGATATGGGCATCAGTTCGCTCTTCTCCCAGTTTATCTTGTATCCAGAAAAGCTTCCAAAAGTGTCTATTAAACGTAATAATGGTGGGACGGATGTTTTAGGGTGCGACAGAAATAATGTGATGTCGTCAGCGAATAGAGACAGACTGTTAACTGTGTTGTGGATGCGAATTGGGGCAATCTCCTGATTCGCTCTAATTTGACTGGCTAGAACCTCAATGGCTAGGTTGAAGAGATAAGGTGAACAGGAGCACCCTTGGCGCACGCCTCTCTGAAGATGGAAGGGTTGCGAAACCTCACAATTAGTAATAATTGATGCTTGAGGATGAGCATATATGATTTCAATCCAGTTAATAAACCCTTTACCAAAACCAAAGTGTTTTAAGGTGGACAACATGTATTTCCATTCTATGTAATCGAAAGCTTTTTCGGCATCCAAGGCTATTACTATGGCCTCGTCTGTGTGGTTATGATACATGATGTTGAAGAGTCGGCGTAAGTTGAAATATATGTGTCGGCCCGGGACAAAACCAGTTTGGTCAGGATGTATTAATTTGGCTATGTATTTGCATAATCTATTTGCTAGCACTTTGCTCAACACTTTAGTCTCCATTTGGAGAAGTGATATAGGACGGTAGGATGACATTTCCAGTGGATCTCTGTCTTTCTTTAGGATCAGAGCAATGTTTGCCATGTATAGTGTATTGGGTAGCACAGAGGTTTCTTTTGAATGTATGAACATTCGTAAAAGTAATGGGGCCAGGCTTGGTAGGTATTTTTTGTAGAATTCAATGATGAACCCGTCAGGGCCAGGGGCTTTGTTATTAGGAAATTGAGAGATAGCTGTTTTAATCTCATCCAATGTTATATCGGAGTCCAATGTCTTTGCTGCTTCTTCGTCGAGTGTGGGGAGTTGGCTGTTGATCAAGAATTGGTTCACTAGGTGGGGGTCCGTTGTTTTACATTTGGATTGATATAGCTCCTCATAGAATTGTGCGAAACATTTGTTTAACTCAACCGGGTCTGTTATAGGTTTACCTTTTCTGTCCCTTATTTTATGGATAGCACGAGTGGCTTGTGTGTGTCTCAGCTGCCTTGCAAGTAAACTATGGGGTTTGTCACCCAACTCAAAGTATTTTTGTTGCGTCCTAGCAAGCAGTGCGGCTACTCTTTGTGACAAGATGGTATTGTGTTCATGTTTTAGGTTGGTGATTGACTCAAGAGTAGCATCATCTGGATGGTTCTTAAACAGATGTTCCTGAGTAGAAAGGTCTCGTTCTATATCTTTCAATCTACTGTTCTCCCTTTTCCTTTTATTAGAGGCAAATGCTATTATGTGACCTCTGATCACCGCCTTTAGGGATTCCCATAATATGGAGTCATTAACATCTCCGGTGTCATTCTCCGAGATAAAGAGGGAGATCTGTTCTTGCAAGAACCTAGTGAACTCCTCATCGAGTAGAAGTGTAGGATCAAAGCGCCATTGGCGGCCTCCAGCTCTGGGCTCCCCAATATTCAGTTCCATGGAAAGTATTGAGTGATCAGATATGATAATGGGATGATAGGATACAGCTTTGACAGATGATAGCAGTTTGGAGTCTAGCAGGAAGTAATCAATGCGCGAGTAAGACTTATGGACTGGAGAATAAAAGGAGAAATCTCTAACTGTGGGGTGTGTAAGTCTCCATATATCAACTAGATTGAGGTTATTTATCAACGTATTGAGACGGATACTGGAGTTGGATTGCTGGAGAGATTTTGACGACTGCTTATCTAACAGAGGGTCCAAGACGCAGTTAAAGTCACCCCCAATTAGAATGTTAGTCTCTGCGATGTTGGGGATCGCATTGAAGACCTTTTGAAAGAATGATGGGTCATCGAAATTGGGGGCATACAGGTTCACTAATGTTATAGGGACAGAGTTTAAAACGCCAGCTACTATGAGGAATCTACCATTTGGATCGCTCATTGTGGAATTGTGAACGAAGGGAACATTTTTCCTGATCAAGATTGCCACCCCTCGCGCCTTAGCGCTAAAGGTCGATTGATATAATTGGTCAACCCAACTAACCTTGAGTCTCCCCTTAGCGACGTGCTTTATGTGTGTTTCTTGTAGAAACATTATGTCCACCGATAAAGATTTCAGGTGAGCAAATACTTTGGCCCTCTTCATGACGTGACCCAATCCTCTTACGTTCCAGCTCACAAACTTGTAACCTCCTCTTTGCACTTGAGTTGAATTAGTGTTCTGTGTCATTGTCTATGTTTGTAAAGCAGGGTAGATAATTGTTGTCGCGGAGAAAACTAGAATAAGCTGGCAAAAGAAAAATAATAAACATAAACAATAAACCCACCCCCCACCCGTCCCTAGCCTGGAGACTACCAGAAGGGCAGCTCCTTGTACTGGAAAGCATCTCTTGGGCTCCTTGTCTAAAACTCACGGCCCACCGAACTAAAGAGAATGCCCCTTAACTTACATACATATATTTATAAACATTATAAATATACAACACAAATATATAACGAGTATTGCCATCAAACAGGCCAAAGTGCCTACGAGTTCGTTTGTGCAAGGTAATAATGAAATCCTGAGGGGAAAATGAGAACATAGGCTATATACGGGCTAACCTTTTGAGGAATGTAATATACAAGGTGAACATTTTGTAATATACAACACAGAAAATATAATGAGTATTGCCATCCAACAGGTTAAGGTGCCTACAAGTTCGTTTGAGCAAGTTAATGACAATTGCATATAAGGCTATGGTGGCGTCTTATACTCACAGAACGACTTATACTCACAGAACGACTTATTATCACAGAACGACTTATACTCACAGAACGACTTATACTCACAGAACGACTTATACTCACAGAACGTAGCCACTTAATTAATAGAACATACGGAAGAACAGAACAAAAATACAAATGATCCGTTTAGGATAGACGGTTAGCTGCCTAGCCTACAGAGCTAATCTGCTCCACAGCTGAATATCCAACTCACGGCATGTTGACGGGCCCCGAGTAGGCTACAGCGCCCAAGGGCTACGTAGATCTCTTCAGTCGAGGTAGACTGTTCAGTGCTGTAACCTGTATCAGAGCGGTCGGTGTTACGGAGTGTGATTTGAAGACGCAAACTCCTGTGCTTCCTTGACGGAGAAGAGCCGTTTCTTCTTGCCGCCGTCCTTAGGTGTGACAAACAGCTTGGCTGGGTAGTGTAGAGCTGGTCTGAGGCCCAGGTTGTACAGTTCCTTCATGACTTCTCGATATTCAGCTCGCTGGTTCAACACGTCTGGACTGTAGTCCTCAAAGATGTGGATTGGGTTGCCGCGGTACTGGAGTTTGCCTCTCATTTTGCGGGATTCACGAATGACGAGGTCGCGGGTCTGGAACCTGTGGAAGCAGATGACGACGGACCGAGGCTTCGCTCCTGCTGTTGGTTTGGCTGCAAGGGATCGATGGGCCCGGTCTAATTCCGGCGGTGAATCTAGGATTTGGTCCCCGAGTACCTCCACCAAGAGCCCGGTAAAGAATTCGGTGGGATGGGTGCCCTCTACTGACTCCGGTAAGCCTATGATGCGTATATTGTTGCGCCTGCTGCGGCTTTCCAGATCTAGCAGTTTAGCTTGTAATTTTGCATTGGCGTCGGCTAGTGCTGCGCAGTTGGTTTCAAGGGCACTGATGCTATCGCTGACTGAGTTGGCATTGGTCTCAAGAGATAGCACTCGTCTATCCTGGTCGTCTACTTTGGATTGCATTGAGTCCAGTTTTGCCTCAAGTATTGAGAAGGCAGTCTTGAAGTCAGTCGAAAGGGCTGTTCTGTGTTCTCGTAGCATGGCGGCTATGGCTTCCATATCCACGTGGCTAGCTGCGGCGATATCTTTAGTAGAGGTTTCGTCCTTTTTAGTACTTCTGGTAGCTTTTGAAGTCATCCTCTAATGTGGTCCGTGATTAGGAGTTGTCTTTACTCGTTTTTTCGTGATAAAGATGTGTAAAAGGGGGGCTAAAGTCTAAGATTTTATAAAGTCGGTGGGACAAACGAGAATACGCGTCTACACCATACTCGCGCTGACCGGAAGTCCCAGGGTATATACCTTAAAAGCATGTCTGACATGCAGTGGTGTGCATGACCATAGAGTGATTTCTAAACTAATACAATTATCTTAAAATAAATTATAAAACTAACAGGTAATCAGTGCAGAGACTTGTGTGATATGTGCTCTCCATCTGACTCGTGCTGCTGCATTCTGTATCATTTGCCAATAGCTTTCTTTGGTCGACCAGACAGGAGAGTGTTACAGTAATCAAGGCTGCTAGTAATACAAGCATGCATTCGTCTCTCAGTGTCAGCCTGCGAGAGGAAAGGTTGCACCTTTACAGCTGTGTTCTGTAAAGGTCCATGTAATATTCAAGCTTTCTAAAAGCTTCCTAACGGTTGTAATGACTATCTTTAATCGGTAGCGATCAGGGAACAAGATCCCTTATAATAAATCCCTTATGAATAAATATTTCATTTACGAACGCTGTTTTGGTTCGGAAAACACGCTTTTTAAAATGCAGTGTCCTACCTGACATTCGGTTTGCATATAAACATGTTGTGAGTGCCAGGGGTGTTCTAGGGGAGTAGACTGACCTTTCTCTGGTGGCTGCCTCTCCCAATCGTGTGCGCATGTAGAAACACAACAGCTAATGTCCAACACTGCAAGTTCATTTCGGGGGGATATATTATTATTAGGGAGGATGTTGTTGTTTGGACAACTTCAGACAGAATTTCTCCACGATGGCAGATTTCCGGCAAACTTACTTACTCTTCTTTAAGTGATACAAATATGTTTTAGTCACATTCTTGATATGGGTTTCAAAATTAAGATCTGAGTCAATGGTAACACCTTGTTTTTTTGCCTGGTGCTTAGTATTACTGTAAGTAGTGTCTTTAAGTGTGCAGACAGTTTGACCAGGACAAGGACAAAGAGCATTTTGGCATCAGCATTAATTAATTAATTCTAAGGTCATTAAGAACCTAGTTAATAACTTAACAACATAGTGCTATCTCAGTGCTATGATCGGCACAAAAGCCAGATTGGAACATGTCAAAGGTACAGTTGGGAAGAAGGAGATTATTTAACAGTTTGAACACCTTTTTTTCAAGAATTATTATTTTTTTGCTTAAAAAGGGAAGGTTGGAGATTGGCCTAAAATCGCTAAGGACTGAAGAGTCTAAGTTACTTTTCTTCAGGAGGGGTTTCACCATGGTAGTTTTAGGTGCAGATGAACAGACCCCCACTTTGCTGAGCATTTCTGTATGACCACTGCAAAAGAGTTCATAGTGCTTTCATGTGGTGGAAGGTGGGGTAACAAGTCATCAAACACATCTTCAGGTCTTGCCTGAGTGATCCTCCTCACCTAATATTGTTTCTCTTATCTCAGAAGTATGTTGCAAATTCCTCACATTTGTAGGTGGAGAGCAGATCACCAGGTGTCTTGTGGGCGGGATTTATAAGGCTGTCAATCGTTGAAAAGAGCACTGTTTGAGTTGTTATGATTCATTATCAATTTTGAGAAATGATCCCGTCTGTCTTGGTGTTTTTTTATTGCCTTATTAAAAGCAGAAAGATGCTCTCGAAGAATATCAAGGTGGACCTGCAGTTTTTGTCCGCTCAGACTTTCTGCAAATTCTTTTAAATTTGGCCACAGCCTTTTTCAGTTTGACTGGTGCTACAGAGTCGATAGTTGCCCTTAGTTTGGTGTTGAAGCTGGTTGCTAAATCATTATCACAGGAGGAAGCTGTTGATGGTGTACTATTCATATTCATATTCATCATGAAATTCTCATCTGCTCAGCGACATGGCTAGATAAATAATAGAGTGAAAATATATTTTTCCCCACTTCTAATAGACTGACATGCATTCATGTTTAGCCAGGTTTCAGATAAAAACATTACAGTGCAGCTTTCGCTCTGAGATAAGATCAATAAAGGTTTTGCCAGATAGGGACCTAATATTCAAAAGCACCATGGTAATGTTCTCTGGGCTGTTCGGTGCTGCCCGGCCACAGTTAATGGAATGGATACCAAGTTATTCACATTTGAACCACCTGACAGTTTTCTTGTAGTCTGTCGACTGTGATAGGAAATAATAGACTGTACCACATTCAGTATTCCAAGCAGTCAATCCACTAAAAGCAGCCCAGTTTAGTGGCATTTTGACTTCTGATTGATCCTTGTGTACATCTATCATTTACATTGTTCAGTGGAATCTAAATGTATTTTCTTCTAACTATCAAGATAACATTATTTAGCGATTTTTTTGTTTATTCATGTATAACAAAAAAGCAAGACACTATTACACACGTACATTGAAAGTAATGGCGTTCTGTATGCGGGTGTCATGAAATTAGGCTATGCAGATTAGAATAAGTACAGTACTGTGTTCATTTCCCAAAAAAAGAACACAAAAAACTAACAGCTCTTCAGATTTGCAACGAAAAATAGTTAGTTCTGGGTTTCGGCTACGTGAACGACCAATCACTAGTGCTCATGTGAGTGTAATATCCCTGTGCAGGCTCCTATCCAGTACGAGGCTCTGATGCAGATGGACTATCTAGACAGCGTGATCAACGAGTCTCTCAGGTTGTACCCCATCGACTTGAAAGAGTCGCCAAGAAATCTGTTGAGATCAGCGGCATCACCATCCCCAAGGGTATGGTTGTCATGATACCCATCTGGACCTTGCACCGTGACCCCGATGTGTGGGAAGACCCAGAGGAGTTCAAACCAGAGAGGTAATGGGCCACATCTTAACCACAACCACAATATCAATCACAACAGCAACGATAAGAGCAGTGTTCCACAAACAACCATAAAACAAACCTAAATGCGACGACCAAACACAAACAGGTTTCTTCAACCATGTATAACCATCATATTACTGTGATTTAATTGATATGTTCTTTAACCCCTCCTCCTCTGAACTCTCCGAGTGTAGGTTCAGTAAGGAGAACAAGGAGAGCATCGACCCATACACCTACATGCCGTTCGGGTTGGGCCCACGGAACTGTATCGGGATGCGATTCGCTCTGGTATTGATGAAACTGGCGATGGTGGAGATTCTACAGAGGTTCAACTTCACCGTCTGCAAAGAGACAGAGGTGAGACAAAATAATGATACAATGATTGTAAATATAATTTTGTACCTATGACTTTGTTGCGTTTCTATATGTAGCAGAGGTGATTTTGGAATCACACTCGGGTGATGAGGTAGCCCTGCCTGAGACATGTAAACTGAAGTGTCGCCTTCAGACCTTGAGGATGTCCTCTTGGCTTAATAGTAGCGTTTGTGTCTTCCACATGGGAGACCCGGGTTTGAACCCCCATACTACAATTCTGTACTTGCGTACTGCATGAGTATGTACTCCCCATTTAATTTCCCAGATTGCATTTTTCAGTACTAGGCGCCAATCATCCTCAGTATAGGCTACCTACTAAATGATGGAAGTGTGAGATTTAAAAAAAAAGCTATTTGTATTTCTGCAAAACTCCCTCGAGACTTCATAGGGCCATTTTAATGTATGTCGACCCAAGAGAGGTTGTCCAGGAGTTTGAGTTTATTTGAATTTATAGTGCAATGCTACCCGAACGTAACAGTGACACTGTATTAGGTAACATTCATAGTGTAACGCTGACATCTGTTTTACTCGTTCCTTCATACTTTAACTGTGTGTCAACTCTCACCAGATACCCATTGAGATGGACCTGTTCCGCTGCCAGGAGTCCAACGACAACCAGCTCAAAGCAGACAGCCAGTGATGAGGACCTGCCCTGCTGCAGGTCTCTCAGTTATTATGTTACACATAGATCTAGGATCAGCCCCAACACTGGCTACTTTCAAAAATGGGCTTAAAAAAAAAGGGCTTCGCTTTTGCCTTAAATTGAAACTAAATTGGCGCTAATAATTGCACTGTGACCCTAAAATGCACTGTGACTTTTATTCTTTTTTTATGTCTTTTATGCGTTTTTATTCTAATTTTTCTTTCATGCTCTTTCCTTTTTATCTATTTTACGTAAAGCACTTTGAATTGCCTCTGTGTATGAAATGTGCTATATAAATAAACTTGCCTTGCCTTGCCTTGCCTTGCCTCGCCTCGCCTCTGGGCTCTGCTGCTACTGTATGCTGCTCTCTTTGTATCTGTCTATTAGTGGAGGTCCAGGACTCGTTGTACAGAGACAGTTGTTGTCTGTCGTCTGCAGTGCAGGGATTTGCATGTGACTTGTGTATGTTTTGTACTTGTCTGGTAGTGGGTCTCTATCATCACGCTAAAAACGTGTGTATAATCACAAACTAAATCATAACATGAGAATGAACAACATGCCATCAAAACATGACAATAAATAGGTGTTAGATTAGATTCAACTTTATTGTCATTGTGCAGAGTACAAGTACAAAGATAACGAAATGCAGTTAGCGTCTAACCAGAAGTGCAAAAAAGCAGAAAAGTGCAATGTGAACAATATATACAGGTAGAGCAGTATAAGCAATATATGAGCAGTATAAGTAGTGCAGTATAAGCAGTATATGAGCAGTATAAGTAGTGCAGTATAAGCAGTATATGAGCAGTATAAGCAATATATGAGCAGTATAAGTAGTGCAGTATAAGCAGTATATGAGCAGTATAAGCAGTATATGAGCAGTATAAGTAGTGCAGTATAAGCAATATATGTATTAACAGTAACATTATAAGCAGAATAAATATAGAATGCAGTATGAACAGTATAAGCAGTATATGAGCTGTATAAGTAGTGCAGTTACCAATGTATTGGGTCTATCTATGGGTATCGTAGTGCAGCAGTAGTCAAAATGTACCTGCATTTTATCGGTTGAAGTGCCATCTCATCTGTCATAAGATTTGACTTGTAAAACTGAAAAGTAGGATACAACTAATAGCCTAAATGTATAAACACAGGCCACAACCAAAAAACAACATGGGAAAATCGTTTACGCATCCTCTGCAGCAGGAACAGTGCAGAGAAAAAGTATGTACAGTAAACCCCATAACTGAATACACTTCATACGCTTCAGCGCGACACAGAACGCCTATACTGCAACAAAGTAAAAAGATGAGACAGACACGTGTCTTCAATAACTTGCATGTTTAATCAAAATACAAGCATTCGGCACATCGTTAACTTGTAGGAAAGTTTAATCAGGTTTTATCAATTGTATTATTTTAAATGTGAAATAAATAGCATCAGTGCAGAGGCTATAACACACTACAAAAGTCACATTAAATCACGGAAAGTAGGCTAGGCTAATTAACGGAACTATATGAATATACAGCCCGAGCCCAGTCCAGGGTTCTGAAAGCGACAAGTAACAAGTGTGCCCATCAACTGTCTAGATATTAGGCCTATACGTAACATTTAGTCCTCCACTTTATATCACAGCCAGTATAACGTTTAAAATGACTACAAAACAAAAGCAATATAGTCTACATTGAACGGCGCATTGTCCATTTGTCATACATGTCCAAACAGACCTGCACACTTGAATAGGAAAGTAGCGCGGCGGTTCGTTGCTTCAGCAAACCTCTCGATGACTTTACTGTTGAAATCCATCTGTCCCTGGATCAATGCATTTTCAATGGAAAGCATGTCAAGGCCGTTCAGTCGCTGGTGTCTGTTCTGTTCTGACAGATGTATAATGTCTTTGAATCCAGCCGATGCCCAAATAGTCTCCACCAAAAATCATACATGGGAAACAGAACAGCGCATGTTTCGAGGTGGTAGCGGTTAGCCATCTCTTTTTGTCAAACCATTCCTGTTGGCCCTAAACGTTTTATCTCCAACTTCTCTTCCAAAGGCAATGTACTGAACCGCATGGTCAACAAATAATCTACACGATTCATTGTGAAAACTTTAGCTAGCTAGCATTAGCGATAGACGTACAGTAGATGAACTGAATTGCTTTGTGATTATTTCCTGTCATGTCAGACCACGTTAACGACATTAGCGTTTAATAGTTTTTCGCCACCTGTTGCTAGGCAGAATTCATACCCAATATAATTTGCGTGAGGTTTTCCCTGCTTACGCCAATCACGCTCACGAGTGCTCCGCTGCCCCACAGTAGAAAGACGGGACAGAGAGCGCAGTCCGCACACACCAGTAATTACTAGTAATTAGTAATTACTCCAAAAACAGCACTATACGAATTATGAGTCAAGTTTATTATATTTATACACACCAATTTCACCATTTAATCTATTTTGTATTAAATATAAAATACTTATTATTATTACTAATAAAAAATAGGACTAATAATTGTTTCGTATTTGTAATGTACTTTATGAGACTTTATGTTTGTAATGTACTTTATAAAGAAAAAAACCCTGTATATCCCCAAATTTGATTCTATGCAATATGTTTTTTCAAATGTTGTATTTGTCTTGTAGGCTACTTTTGTGTAAGCCGTATATTGTGGGTAAAATGCACTATAAATTCAAATGAACTTAAATGTGTATTGCAGTGGAATCCTAACTCGAGATCCGCGTGTAAATCGAATCAATTTCCCATTGACATGAATGCAAGATTTACGCGCGCGGATTTGGAGTTAGGATTCCACCCAAAATGCGTTGCTATTGGTATCATTATGACGTTGATATGTACACAGAATTGAGAATGTTCTGCAATAATACACAAAGTTCTTGAACTTTTAGTTTAGTGGCATAACGAGCTAAGACGCAACCTGAACCTGTGCAATCAGTATTACCAGAGTGAGATATAAAGAGATTATAACCGGAAGATTCGGCGCTTATACACAGCCTACTGACTGAGGTAGGCTAATGTAGGCCAGAGATGTAGTATAGTTGACATATAGTATAGTTTTATAACACTTGTATTTGTAAATACTTGAGACGGCATAGGCCGACTACCTTTACAGCATTTGGACAAGGGACGCGTAAAAATGTCACTGAGAGATATCTGTCACTAGGAGATGATATTCCCATTAAGTCGAATTCAGCGTTGGATATTTCTATATGCCTAAAAACTCACATCTTTAGAAAGGCCTTCCTTTAGGTCCTGTCCTCTTGTTGTTGTTAGTGTTTTGTTTGTGTTTTTGTTTGTGTGTCTATTGCACTCAACTGCACAGGCTTTGAAATTGTGGCTACAAATGAAAAACACATTCCAAATCAAATATATTTTTTATTATTATTATGAGAGACCTAAATGCATGAATTGAATTAGGGCTATTTTAATTTTGCCGAGGTCTTCTGCTTATTAGCCTATAGGCTCCTACCTGTACCAGGCCGATTCCAGTTAATAAAATGTGCCCATTATATGGCCACTGATATTTGACCTGTTGGTCACAATTGTAGGCTATATTTCAAGGCGTGTCAACAAACATAGCCAGCCAACCCACACTGGAAGCTTTTGCTGACTCTAACATAGGCCTCTGACAGGACCAAGTCACTTCGAACCATTGCATCGAACGCTGATAAGAGTTGTTAGGCAGTGAATTACCATGATAGTCATTCCAAACCCATTATGACGCCAGCCGAACACACATTATAGATAATAACATTTCTTTGCTGCCAATCGGTGTACTGGTATTTGTTGACTGATTCAGTAGGGCAAACTCAAAGATTGTTATCCCTTTCTCATTTGGGGAATCTTTCTGACATTCCTGTTGCATTATAGTATGGGTGTGTGGAGATTATTTCAATCATTTTTGTTTGTGTTCTATCTACTGTAGATGCATAAAAACAATGGAGGTGAAAATATATATGAGTATTGAGGATATCAGGAAGGAGCATGAGAGGATTAAGACAGAGAAGGCAGAGTTTGAGAAAAAGATAGAGGAATATGAGAAACAAAAGAGAAGGGACCAAAAAGTTAGGCAGAGGGAGGAGGAGATCCTGGCCAGAAAGGCAGAAAGACTGCAGGAGGACAGGAATGAGTTCAATAGGGAGAGGGAGGAGATGGACAGTGGGATCAAGATCCTCATGATGGAGATTGAGAAAGAGAAGGAGTCCTCAAAGGAGATACTTAGAAAGGCTGAGAAGGCAGAGGCAGAGTTAAATATGATGAGGAAGGAGAGCGTGAAAATCCAAAGAGACGGACAGAAGGTGGAGCAAGAAATGCTCAGGATGTGGAAGGAGAAGGAGACATTTCTCAAGGCCAAGAAACAGATGGAGAAAGAGATGGAGAAAAATATGGTGGCAGTCAAGAGGAGAGAGGCCCTGGTGATGGAGGCCGAAGAAAGACTTAAACTGAGCAAGGAAAAAGAGAAGGAAGAGCAGGAGAAGGAGACCTCAAAGGAGATGCTTAGAAAGACAGAGAAGGTCGGAGCAGAGTTGCAAATGATAAAGAAGGAGTGGATGAAAATCAAAAGAGACGGGCAGAAGGTGGAGCAAGAAATGCTTGGGATGTGGAAGGAGAAGGAGACATTTCTCAAGGCCAAGAAACAGATGGAAAAAGAAATGGAGGCAGTCAAGAGGAGAGAGGCCCTGGTGATGGTGGCTGAAGAAAGAGCGAAACAGAGTCTGGAAAAAGAGAAGCTAGAACAGGAGAGGGAGACATTGAAGAAGGTGAGCATGGTGACGATTAGAGAGATGGTAGAGAACCTATAGACTAAGTAGATGAAGGTGATTGTTGCTAGTTTTACTATAGCATTTAGTCCATGACCTTCAACTCTCAGTTGAATTTGTCCAATTCTTGTCTCACCTTGCACTCCCCTCTGATGTTACTTTTTTAATTTCAGATGAACGATGGCTCCAGATATGCCACAACCCTCATGTTCTCGTTGAGAGCGACTCCTCTGATGGCTCAGCTGGTACACAATCAGGCAAACCAGGGGACGAGCCTTTCTGTCAAAAGCCTTGTTGATGTGGCCCTGGCTGAGAGCGTGTGGGGGTGCAGAGATAAGACAGGGGACTGCACATGCCGACACCGTTAGCCTGGAAACCTCAACACAATTGGCCGCTATTTAGGGATACATAGCAAATCAATTTATATAGTTGTCTTAAGTTCAATAAATTAAGTTGAACATTAAATTAAATTGACTTCCTTTCTCTACCACTGTGACTGCTTGTGGCATTTATTATTATAGAAAGTCTTACTTGTGATGACCGTGATGTATGTAGCTGAAGATGAATGTAGCTATTTATTTTAAGTATCTCTGGATAAGAGCTTCTGCTAAATTACTCAAACGTAGGCCTAAAGTACATCTGTAAAATAATGTATCCATTTCCTGTTAACCATCTCTAAACCCTAGATGGCAGTATTTACTCTTACACCAGAAACGTGACCAGTTGCACGTGTGGATGCAGAAGAAATAGCCTCCCAGTCTGTTTCTGCAAGGAACTTCTAATTTATGGATTCTGTACATTGTTTTATGTTGAGAGTCTTGTCAAGTCTGAATATCTTAGAGTTGGGGTTTGTCCTCTACCTCCAAATATAAACGAGGACAATCACTTTGTTTTTCATACAGGTACCACTATTGTATGTATTTCTGTAATCTATGTTTCTATTACTTTACCATACTATGAAACTAATTGAATATGTTTTTAAGCGTCCAAAAAGCATTGATACCATTTCCAAGCACTCCAAGAATCATTTTGCGTTGCTGCTGCAGCAGCCGCGCAATGTCAACACTTTACACACGCACTGGTGTAGCATGTAACATTAAAATCCATCAACTTCATATCACACCATTGATGATTGGTGAACTTGTTGGATCAGTTAAGGCCTGTGCCAGAAAACAGAACACACACCAATCACACAATGGGACTATAACATGCACATACAGTGCATTCTGAAAGTATTCAGACCCCTTCACTTTTTCCGTATTATGTTATGTTACAGCCTTATTAAAAAATAGATGAAATTATTTTTTTTCCTCATTAATCTACACACAATACGCAATAATGACAAAGGTGCTTCAACAAAAAATGTAAAGGGTCTGAATATTTATGTAAAGGTGATATTTCAGTTTTTTATTTTGAATAAATTAGCAACAATTTCTAAAAACCTGTTTTTGCTTTGTCATTATGGGGTATTGTGTGTAGATTGATGAGGAAAAAGGCTGTAACATCACAAAATGTGGAAAAAGTGAAGGGGTCTGAATACTTTCAGAGAGCACTGTATTTACATCTTGATTCACAGAATCACACCTCGTACACACTTGCAAGTGATAGCAACGCCTATCACCTGTCCCAATAAAGGGATGCTACAAGCGCACCATTTCATCCTTTCCACTCTTCACTCTCTGACTGTCTGAAGTGTACTGTAGTTGTGTTGTTGTAGCTGGGTACACCTCAGCCTATGATTCTCACCGGGCGTTAGGTTGAAAAGTGTACTGTAGTTGTGTTGTTGTAGCTGGCTACACCTCAGCCTATGATTCTCATGAGGCATTAGGTTGAAAAGTGTACTGTAGTTGTGTTGTTGTAGCTGGCTACACCTCAGCCTATGATTCTCACGGGGCGTTAGATTGTCTCTGATAGAATCCTACGGTTCAGCTCAACGACGATTTTCATCTTCTGAGCACCTGTTAACTCTCTGAGCTAGCAAGCTAACCTGTGAGCTCTCAATTCTTTGTTATTGTTGGACCCCAGCTCGACGATAATTCCTCAGGTTATTATTAGAACTTGCAAGGTCACATGTGTAGGCTACAGCTAGCACTTGGGACGGACGGCTAACTAAGTTACTTGTTGTTTCCGGACAGCTGAGAACCTTGGCTAGCTTTGACAAGGTAATATTGAGAAATATTAGCACCCTGTTTGCAGGAGGGTTGGTCAGCTTGTGTTTGTAGCCCTAGGACTACTGAGCACTTTCTAGTAATTCATAATTTACTAGCTAGTTACCTCGTATAATGAATTGGAACATACCAGTTCTCTCTGGTGTGGGACTAGCACCATATCTAACTATGCGGGTACCAGTTCCCTGTGGTAGCACGTGGGTGTAGCAATGCTGAGGTGTGCTGATATTGTACCTGTTTGTTGCATCGTGCACTGTATCTAAACTAACCCCACAACTAAGTCAACTAATAAACATGGGCTACGCATAACTTAAACATGCCTGTGTGTGTGTGTGTGTGTGTGCGTGCGTGCGTGCGTGTGTTTGTGCGTGCTTGCGTACATGTGTTTTTTCGGGGATGCAGAGAAAGTCTTCCAGCTGTTCCAATGAGAACATCCATCCATCCATCCATACATAGACCTATGCATTTAATTCTGGTTTGTTTATAACTAAGAGGAAGACACATTTATCATCAAAAACCACTAGTTATCATCAAAAAGGATGGTCACAGTTTGCTAAAAAAGAGTACCTAAAAAGCCTGCAGAGGTCTCGTAAAAGGTATTGTGGACAGATAAGATGAATATTATCATGGACTAGAGTGACAAAAGTTTGGAGAAAAAAGGATCTGCCCAAGATTTACAGCATACCACCTCATCTGTGAAACATGGTGCAGGGGGTGTTAGGTGTGGGCATGTATAGTTGCCATTAGAACTTGCTAACTTGTCTTAATTGATGATTGTACCTGCTGACGGCAGCAGCAGAATGTATTCTGAAGTGCACAGAAACATCTTGTCTGCTTGAGTGCAAGCAAATGCCTCCAAATGCATTGGATGGAGCCACACCATACAATAAAACAATGACCCAAAACACTGCCATAGCAACTAGTGGAAAGATCTTGATTGGCCAAGTCAATCTTCAGATTAAAATTCAATTGAACATGCATTACATTTCCCTAATGATAAGAATTTAGGCAAAAAGACCTCAAAACAAACAACAACTAAAGATGGCTGCAGTACAGGCCTAGCAGAGCATCACCAAAGAAGATGCCCAGCGTCTGGTGGGGTTAGTGGGTTGCAGACTTCAGGCAGTTATTGTCCACTAAATACTAGTGGATTGTCCACTAAATACTAGTGGATTGTCCACTAAATACTAAACATGACTGCTTCATTTGGACATTTGATAAGTCTGTCCCGTTACTTTTGGGTACACTGAAATAGGGGGATTATGCATAAAAAGTGGGGTAATTTCTAAATGGTGAAACCAATGTGTATACAAATACCATCAAATAAAAGCTGAGAATCTCTACTTTAACCTTGTAGTAATTGCTTAATTTCAAATCCAAACGTTTGATAAAGTTCTTCATAACCAACATCAGGGAGATGTGACCAGAGAGGTGGTGAGTGGATCCTGGCTATAAGGGCACACTCTTGCCAACACACATTCTGGTGTGACATGTGCGATGTCTTATTGATCTATGTTGCTTTGGCTGTCTCCATGTGTGGATCATTGTAATCAGGGGTAGGGCTGGCCTTTTAAACACCTGTGCTTTGTTTCATTCAGGGAAAACAAAGAGATTTTTAACATTTCTTTTAAAGAGACAACACACATTTTCTGCCATGCCTCTGTCAATTGATTTGGCTTTAATCAATGGTTTCTTCTTGATGTTGTGTACATGTTTTCATGCCTATGTCACCTTTCAGAGGAAATCAAGGAACCTATCCAGATCTGATGTCGTATTAGATGAGTCAAACCCTGTCAGAACATAGTTTGCTTTTGCTAGATTCTTTTCTTTTCTTTTGTCTAGTATTGGTATACATGGTTGAAATTATGCACTCATATTTAGTATTTGATCGACAATACTTTGTATGCAATAACCGTCTGGGACCCATTGACCCCACCAGGTGCTGGGTATCTTCTCTGGTGATATTCTGCCAGGCCAGCCATCTTCAGTTTTTGAGGTCTTTTTGCCCAAAATCTTACCATCAGAAAATGAAATGAATGTTCAATAGGATTTAAATCCAAACATTGACATGGCCAGTCAAGAACTTTCCACTTTTTCGCCCTGAAAATCTCCCTAGCTCCAATGGCAGTATGTTTTGGGTCATTGTCTTACTGTATGATGAAGCGCCATCCAATGAATTTGGAAGCATTGCTTTTACTCGACCAGACAAGATATTTCTGTACACTTCAGAATACATTCTGCTGCTGCTGTCAGCAGTAACATCATCAATTATGATAAGTTAGCAAGTTCTAGTGGCAGCTATACATGCCCAAACCATAGCATCCCCTCCACCATGTTTCACAGATGAGATGGTATGCTGTAAACCTTGGGCAGATCCTTTTTTCTCCAAACTTTCCTCTTGCAATCACTCTGATAATATTCATCTTATCTGTTCACAAGACTTTTTTCCACACCTCTGCAGGCTTTTTAGGTACTTCTTAGCAAACTGTAACCTGACTATCCTTTTTAAGAATAACGAGTGGTTTGCATCTTGCAGTGAAGCCTCAGCCATTTGCAATGGCTGAGCTCATCAGTGCTTGATTTTGGCAAGTCTAAGGTTTTGACTATGTTTCAGATTTTTCAGCTTTCACCATTTGTCAATTCCTTTGCTATTGTAATGTATCTCACACCTTGTCCTTTGTTGGGAATGATATTTAAGGAGAGGGACAGCGAGATATTCTTTGAGTTTTGGGTTAGGCCCATCACGGGCATCATTCTCCCGCGTTGTCCTTGACGCACGTTAACGTATGGTTAAAACTTACAGACGTATGTTGTTTTAAATTGTGTTAAATTGGTTATTTTGTTGATACTCTATTCTCATTCTTCCTATGGGCATTAATGTGATGTTGTGCGCTCGATAAAGGTTCTGTTAATCAGGGCTGGCTCTAGCCATTTTGGTGCCCAAGCATTTTTCCTTCTTTTGCATTATCAAATGTCTAAATTAAGCACTCATGTTTAGTATTTGGTCCCCAATCCTTTGTATGCAAAAGTGCAAAAGTCTGTGACCCACTGTGACCCCGCTGGGTATCTTCTCTGGTAATGCTCTGCCAGACCTATGTTGCAGTGACTGTTGTTGTTTTTTTAGGATGTTTTGCCCTAAGTCTCCTCTTGAGCAAATGAAATGCATGTTCTATAGGATTTAAATCTGGAGACTGACTTGGCCAGTCAACAACTTTCCACTTTTTGGCTCTGAAAAATTCCCTAGTTCCTATGGCAGTATGTTTTGGGTCATTGTCCTGCTGTATGATGAAATGCCGTCCAATGAGTTTGGAGCCATTTACTTGTACTTGGACTGACAAGATGTAAATAAATGATTCTCAATTATGGTGAGCATTCTTTGGTTATCCACTGGAAGTCTTCCTTGGCCTACTAAGTAATTTGCAATTTCTGAGCTCACCAGTGCTTTCTTTCCTTTTAATGAAGTGAAATGAAGTTCCAAACTGTTGATTTTGGTAGGTTTAAGGTTTTGACTATGTTTATTTTTTTTCTGATATTTCAGCATCATAATGGCTTCCCTGACTTTCAATAACATCTCTTTGGTCCTCATGTTGACAAGACATCAATAGCAGACTGCACAAATTATGTGACGGAACACACCTGACGAACACACTTGTCAAGCCAATTGTCCTATCACTTTTGTGTAGCCTGAAATAGGGGGATTATGCATAAAAGTGTTGTAATTTCTGAATGATAAACCAATATGTACATCAAATAAAAAATAAAAATCTCTACGTTTTTATTTCAAATCCAAACAGAAGAAAAAATGCTTCACTGTCCCATTACTTACGCACGGTACTGTATAACCTTCTGTGGAAAGGGTTCTACATGGCACCCAAAAGGTTTCTTCAAAGGGACAGTGGAAGAAGAATCCTTTTTGGTTCTAGGTAGCACTTTTTCAAAGAGTGCAGGATCTGTGATGGGTCTGTCTGTCTCTATCTACGGTATATTTGCTTGAATGCCACAGCCTATTTAAGTATTGTTGCTGACCATGTGCATCCCTTCATGGCCACAATTTACCCACCTTCTAATGGCTACTTCCAGCATGATAATGCACCATGTCACAAAGCAAAAGTCGTCTTAAACTGGTTTCATGAACATGACAATGAGTTCAGTGTTCTTCAGTGGCCTTCCTTGTCACCGGATCTGAATCCAATAGAACACCTTTGGGATGTGGCAGAACGGGAGATTCACATCTTGAAAGTGCACCTGAAAAATGTGCAGGAATTGCGTGATGCAATCATGTCATCATGGACCAGAATCTCAAAGGAATCAATGTCACGAAGAATTGAGGCTGTTTTGAGAGCAAAGGGAGGCTCTACCCAGGATTAGTATAGTGTTCCTAATAAAGTGTTGGGTGAGTGTATATCTAACTATCTTTGTTTTTGCTGGTCTGTAGGATCTATGATGGCCGTCAGCCCGTCCTGTGTATCATGGACACAGCCATGATCAAAACCATCCTCATCAAGGAATGCTACTCCCTTTTCACTAACAGGAGGGTAATGCTAAATTGAAGTTGTTGTATGGGGAAAAAAACATAAGGGTTTATTAAATAGATAATATCATTGTTATTATAGCATTATTAATATTCGGTTAATTTTGCAGTATATAATCATTGTTATTTTTCTAGAATTTCTATCTCAACGGGCCTCTGTATGACGCCGTGTTTATCGCTGAGGATGATACATGGAGACGGATCCGCAGTGTCCTGTCTCCCTCCTTCACCAGTGGGCGGATCAAAGAGGTACAGTCCCATCTCTCCTCTCCTTCTTTTATTCATTCCAACAACACAAATAAATGAATGACTAACAACTCTGACGTGTGTGTGTGTGTGTGTTTATGTGATTTGTACTATGTGTATAGTGTGTATTCATTGTTGTTTGTTGTTGTGTGAAGCAGCAACTTTAATTGTCCAAGACAAATTTCCATCCGGGACAATAAAGTATATTTAATCTTATCTTAGATAAGTTCAGTGGTCAGATGACAGAGTATAGAATAATAGTTCATCTTTGGAGTCACTTATTCCTTGACTATATACATAATGTATCCTGTATGAATGTATATTCTCAGGCTATATAAACATTAAAATAATTCCTGTTTCAAACATGATATTAACCCATGTTTTGCACATATTAATCCATGTATCAATCATCATATTTTTCCATGTATCCTTCCCAACTCAGATGTTCGGGATCATGAAGCAGCACTCTGGTAATTTGGTCAGCAATCTGAAGAAGACGGCCGATAACGAAGAGCCCATTGAACTAAAAGAGTGAGGATTTCTCTCCGAGAAGATAAGGTGAATTTGTAATTTCAGTGAACTCCCCCTTTAATTTTGTGGTTGTGGTTCTGGTGGTCAAAGACTGTGTGGTTGTGTTCCAGGTTCATTGGACCATACAGTATGGATGTGGTCGTCAGCACTTCATTCAGTGTCGACATCGACTCCCTCCACAACCCCTCTGACCCCTTTGTGACCAACATCAAGAAAATGCTCAAGTTTGACATCTTCAGCCCACTGTTCCTCACAGTCGGTACAACTGCCCCCATATAGCTTTCAGTCTAAATCATTTTGTGCTCAATAAATGAAGCTATCGATTTCATTGATTAGACTGACATACACTGTGGAAACACTCTATGAGACCACCAGTAGCTCTCTGTCCTTCCTGGCCTACAATCTGGCAACCAGCCCTCACATCATGACCAAGCTGCAGGAGGAGATAGACACTGTGTTTCCCAACAAGGTAACCCCTCTGCAGACTCCTATATAGTACTATTCATGTGGAACAGGAAATATGATAGTGACAGTATTTTAGAGGGTACTGATGAGTGTGTAACCCCTGTGCACTGCAGACTCCTACAGTATCTATTACTATTGCTTTGGAACAGATGGTTAGATAGGTGACAGTATTTTGCAGTATGCTAATGTGTCTGTAGCATCCCTGTGCAGACTTCTGCCCAGTGCTATTCATTTGAAACAGGAAGTAGATAGGTGTTGTTGGAATCTTCAGAATAGTTAAAAGGCCAGTACCTGAGGACCTGAGGGATCTACAGGGTATATACCTTAAAAGCATGTCTGACATGCAGTGGTGTGCGTGACCATAGAGTGATTTCTAAACTAATACAATTATCTTAAAATAAATTATAAAACTAACAGGTTATCAGTGCAGAGACTTGTATGATATGTGCTCTCCATCTGACTCGTGCTGCTGCATTCTGTAACATTTGCCAAGAGCTTTCTTTGGTCGACCAGACAGGAGAGTGTTACAGTAATCAAGGCTGCTAGTAATACAAGCATGCATTCGTCTCTCAGTGTCAGCCTGGGAGAGGAAAGGTTGCACCTTTACAGCTGTGTTCTGTAAAGGTCCATGTAATATTCAAGCTTTCTAAAAGCTTCCTAACGGTTGTAATGACTATCTTTAATCGGTAGCGATCAGGGAACAAGATCCCTTATAATAAATCCCTTATGAATAAATATTTCATTTACGAACGCTGTTTTGGTTCGGAAAACACGCTTTTTAAAATGCAGTGTCCTACCTGACATTCGGTTTGCATATAAACATGTTGTGAGTGCCAGGGGTGTTCTAGGGGAGTAGACTGACCTTTCTCTGGTGGCTGCCTCTCCCAATTGTGTGCGCATGCAGAAACACAACAGCTAATGTCCAACACTGCAAGTTCATTTCGGGGGGATATATTATTATTAGGGAGGATGTTGTTGTTTGGACAACTTCAGACAGAATTTCTCCACGATGGCAGATTTCCGGCAAACTTACTTACTCTTCTTTAAGTGATACAAATATGTTTTAGTCACATTCTTGATATGGGTTTCAAAATTAAGATCTGAGTCAATGGTTGTTATGTTCATAGTTAAAGTTGATGGGACTACTTTTATGTTATGCGCATGTACCTTTGAGGTAGTACTGAGCGGCGCATTGATACAGTAAGCTAGAGCAGTTGACCTTCGGCAGAGTAACCAATGTAATGTAACATGCTCATAGAAAAATCCAGTAAAGACTTTTGTTAACTTTACTCCGGTGTTCATTTGATGTATGTTGTGAAAGTGCAATACACAACAATGGTAACACCTTGTTTTTTTGCCTGGTGCTTAGTGTTACTGTGTGTGTGCAGACAGTTTGACCAGGACAAGGACAAAGAGCATTTTGGCATCAGCATTAATTAATTAATTCTAAGGTCATTAAGAACCTAGTTAATAACTTAACAACATAGTGCTATCTCAGTGCTATGATTGGCACAAAAGCCAGATTGGAACATGTCAAAGGTACAGTTGGGAAGAAGGAGATTATTTAACAGTTTGAACACCTTTTTTTCAAGAATTATTATTTTTTTGCTTAAAAAGGGAAGGTTGGAGATTGGCCTAAAATCGCTAAGGACTGAAGAGTCTAAGTTACTTTTCTTCAGGAGGGGTTTCACCATGGTAGTTTTAGGTGCAGATGAACAGACCCCCACTTTGCTGAGCATTTCTGTAAGACCACTGCAAAAGAGTTCATAGTGCTTCCATGTGGTGGAAGGTGGGGTAACAAGTCATCAAACACATCTTCTCCTCACCTAATATTGGTTCTCTTATCTCAGAAGTATGTTGCAAATTCCTCACATGTAGGTGGAGAGCAGATCACCAGGTGTCTTGTGGGCGGGATTTATAAGGCTGTCAATCGTTGAAAAGAGCACTGTTTGAGTTGTTATGATTCATTATCAATTTTGAGAAATGATCCCGTCTGTCTTGGCGTTTTTTTATTGCCTTATTAAAAGCAGAAAGATGCTCTCGAAGAATATCAAGGTGGACCTGCAGTTTTTGTCCGCTCAGACTTTCTGCAAATTCTTTTAAATTTGGCCACAGCCTTTTTCAGTTTGACTGGTGCTACAGAGTCGATAGTTGCCCTTAGTTTGGTGTTGAAGCTGGTTACTAAATCATTATCACAAGAGGAAGCTGTTGATGGTGTACTATTCATATTCATATTCATCATGAAATTCTCATCTGCTCAGCGACATGGCTAGATAAATAATAGAGCGAAAATATATTTTTTCCCCACTTCTAATAGACTGACATGCATTCATGTTTAGCCAGGTTTCAGATAAAAACATTACAGTGCAGCTTTCGCTCTGAGATAAGATCAATAAAGGTTTTGCCAGATAGGGACCTAATATTCAAAAGCACCATGGTAATGTTCTCTGGGCTGTTCGGTGCTGCCCGGCCACAGTTAATGGAATGGATACCAAGTTATTCACATTTGAACCACCTGACAGTTTTCTTGTAGTCTGTCGACTGTGATAGGAAATAATAGACTATAGCACATTCAGTATTCCAAGCAGTCAATCCACTAAAAGCAGCCCAGTTTAGTGGCATTTTGACTTCTGATTGATCCTTGTGTACATCTATCATTTACATTGTTCAGTGGAATCTAAATGTATTTTCTTCTAACTATCAAGATAACATTATTTAGCGATTTTTTTGTTTATTCATGTACAACAAAAAAGCAAGTCTCTATTACACACGTACATTGAAAGTAATGGCGTTCTGTATGCGGGTGTCATGAAATTAGGCTATGCAGATTAGAATAAGTACAGTACTGTGTTCATTTCCCAAAAAAAGAACACAAAAAACTAACAGCTCTTCAGATTTGCGACGAAAAAGAGTTAGTTCTGGGCTACGGCTACGTGAACGACCAATCACTAGTGCTCATGTGAGTGTAATATCCCTGTTCAGGCTCCTATCCAGTACGAGGCTCTGATGCAGATGGACTATCTAGACAGCGTGATCAACGAGTCTCTCAGGTTGTACCCCATCGACTTGAAAGAGTCGCCAAGAAATCTGTTGAGATCAGCGGCATCACCATCCCCAAGGGTATGGTTGTCATGTTACCCATCTGGACCTTGCACCGTGACCCCGATGTGTGGGAAGACCCAGAGGAGTTCAAACCAGAGAGGTAATGGGCCACATCTTAACCACAACCACAATATCAATCACAACAGCAACGATAAGAGCAGTGTTCCACAAACAACCATAAAACAAACCTAAATGCGACGACCAAACACAAACAGGTTTCTTCAACCATGTATAACCATCATATTACTGTGATTTAATTGATATGTTCTTTAACCCCTCCTCCTCTGAACTCTCCGAGTGTAGGTTCAGTAAGGAGAACAAGGAGAGCATCGACCCATACACCGACATGCCGTTCGGGTTGGGCCCACGGAACTGTATCAGGATGCGATTCGCTCTGGTATTGTTGAAACTGGCGATGGTGGAGATTCTACAGAGGTTCAACTTCACCGTCTGCAAAGAGACAGAAGTGAGACAAAATAATGATACAATGATTGTAAATATAATTTTGTACCTATGACTTTGTTGCGTTTCTATATGTAGCAGAGGTGATTTTGGAATCACACTCGCGTGATGTGGTAGCCCTGCCTGAGACATGTAAACTGAAGTGTCGCCCTCAGACCTTGAGGATGTCCTCTTGGCTTAATAGTAGCGTTTGTGTCTTCCACATGGGAGACCCGGGTTTGAACCCCCATACTACAATTCTGTACTTGCGTACTGCATGAGTATGTACTCCCCATTTAATTTCCCAGATTGCATTTTTCAGTACTAGGCGCCAATCATCCTCAGTATAGGCTACCTACTAAATGATGGAAGTGTGAGATTTAAAAAAAAGCTATTTGTATTTCTGCAAAACTCCCTCGAGACTTCATAGGGCCATTTTAATGTATGTCGACCCAAGAGAGGTTGTCCAGGAGTTTGAGTTTATTTGAATTTATAGTGCAATGCTACCCGAACGTAACAGTGACACTGTGTTAGGTAACATTCATAGTGTAACGCTGACATCTGTTTTACTCGTTCCTTCATACTTTAACTGTGTGTCAACTCTCACCAGATCCCCATTGAGATGGACCTACAGAACACTCTGATGCCCATACGGCCCATCAAACTCAAGCTGCTGTCCCGCTGCCAGGAGTCCAACGACAACCAGCTCAAAGCAGACAGCCAGTGATGAGGACCTGCCCTGCTGCAGGTCTCTCAGTTATTATGTTACACATAGATCTAGGATCAGCCCCAACACTGGCTACTTTCAAAAATGGGCTTAAAAAAAAAAAAGGGCTTCGCTTTGTTGCCAAAACCAGTTAAATACTAGCTGACAAACAAATTGTTGCTTCTGTTACTTCGTTTTCCCATGCAACATTGCAAATGGAAATACTTGTAGGTACAATGAATTACGTTTTTCAACTTACCTTGCATGCTCTGCAGCACGTATGGGCTGAAAATAATCATGAGACATTGTCCAATCTGTCAAAAGATTAAATTGAGCACTTTTCCTGCTGTTGAAGCCATTATGACGCGCCCGTTCTGACTTAGATACATGATGCGACAATTTATTTGTGTGTTTATTTGGCCAGCTAGCATTACTTGTTTCAATACAATTAGTGTATTTTAATTGCAACACCATTGTTTGGTGGTATTAACAGCTAACTATGTTAATAATGACACCCCAAACACATGAAACCCCCCACTTCCATACCCCAGTAGACGGGTAGCCACTGTGGAACGTCAGTGATTAACCTTAATGTAATCTTGAACGGCACCAGCCTCCACTGAAACCAAGGAAGAAGTCACAAGCACACAATTACTAATTACTAACTAACAAGCACACAATTACTAATATTTTAGACTAAAGGTCACTGCAACTCAATAAACACCAAAAGGGCTGCTACTTCAATGGGGTAAAAAACACTAATGGACAACTGCAACAAGGGCGTATTGTAGTTTTTGCAACAGAGCATATAATGAAGAATGAGATAATGGTGGGATGTGCAGGCTCTGTATATACTTATACTTACTGAGGTTTATGGCTTTCAGGGAAAGACCCAACAGACAGTGACTGAAACACTTCTCTTCAGAGAACAGAGCTAATAGAAATTCTAGTCCTTGGGTACTGAGGTTATCCCATTCGATCACTACTCTTCGGCAGACTCATTCGTGGGCTGCTAAGAGACACTGGTACTGCACAATGCCAAGTATGTCAGATGATTCTACTGTAAACATCCAGTAGTGAGTGTGCTGGAAACAAATTTGAAAAAATATGGAAAACCATATGAAATTAAACAATATGAAGAGGATTATAAATGAGTAATGTGGTTCATAAGTGTTGAAATGTTTAAAAATATTTGGCAATGGCATCCTGATACTCCAAAATGTAAAGGGTGGATGGAAAAGAGCAGACAATGGCATCTCTGTCACTTGCAGAGAGCACATTCACCATGACAGAATCGGGTAATCAGTAAAACAAACAAAATAAAACATGACTTGTTAAGTTTTTAACATTTTAATAAACAAAGAACACTCATTCAACCCACATTAAAATACTGTAAAGTGAAAATTATAAACCTGACATTTGACTTGCATGCTCAAGTGAGGACTTTGTGTATCACACTAAAAACTGAGGGGTCCATGTAATCTGGATTTGACCATACGGTATGGCTACAGCTGGGATTGGTTATTGCCAGGCCCTACAGGTGCCTGCCCTGCAGCCTCCCACTCTACCTGCCCCTGGTGCCAGGATTCCCACCAGACAAACTTCTGCAGATGAAACGCTGCCTGACACTTCTGCTGATGCATAATTCAATAAGGAACTAATTACCCTGGCAGCCATTTCAAAGAAATTTCCTCCCTGTCCCATCATTTCTGCAGCTCGGCCTACTTTGTCAACAGAGAATTTCCTGCTGCTGGGGCCAATATGACACGAATTGACAGCAACCTGTACACTGCACCTGGCCGTGGAATTAGAATAATGTGCAATGTAAAGAATGCATGCATGATAGACGTAAACCAAAAGAAAAAAAAAAAATGCTTAGGATCACCGTGTGATATCAATCAGGATTATGGGCCAAAGATCTCTAATGAACTTTGTGTGCTCCCATGGCTTTAACAGACCTAGAGGTATCTACAATATAGAGCCAGTGTCAGAGCAGACTTCTATCCATTGGGGTCACTATCTTCATCACCAGCCAACTCTTTTGGATCAGCATCACTCCACCTCCCAGCTATTTTTAAGGCTCAATACAAACACAGCTTTTTGTTGGACGTTTTTTCGGTGGAATTATGAAATGCTCACATCAACCATATTAACTACTCAATTGTAACTCACAATTTATTGTGGTTCCAAATATTGGGAAATTACTACTGTATAAAGATCAGACAACTTTAAATAGTTGGATTATGGATCACTACTTTTTGTTATATACAGAGGTCTCATCAGTAATAGTCCTCTATTCTAATCCACCTGTCTGTTCACTGATGCTCTAGCTAGTCTGCCGGTGACCGTGCCACTTGGGATCGTCCATGTGCAAAGTATGCAGATGTTTAATGTGTGGTTAAGGATTCAAATTATGCCTTTGAGGCAACTGCAATGAAATTATTTGAACTTGATAGATAATGTAATTCAGAGTTCATACTGTGTGCTGTATTTCACCATAATTGCTTCGATTGCTCTTCCATTCATAAGTACCCATTGGGAGCTGAACTAGGCACTAGTAACTTATCAGTGAATAATGCAAGTCTACTGTTGACTTAAATGGAGGATTGATGTGAAATGATTGATGCAATAGGTTATGATTTGGCCCTCATTCATGAACTGATCTTAGCTATAATGGGGCTGCAGACAATCTCATTGCCCTCCTAGACTCAGGTCAAGTAGTAAACCACAGTACACTACTGAGGAGAATGGGTTATTATGATGGGTCAGTGTAATTCGCAATTATGATAGTGCTTTTCATGCTTTCGAAGGGGAGAGAAAGTTAGGTCAGAGAGAATGTCATGATGGGTGTGTGATAACAGCAATAGTCTACTAATGCTCTCTGTATTCTCAGAGAACAGATGGGGAGGGTCGTGCTTGTGCTTGACTGCCGAGGTTAATTGTTTATTTGCACCAGCGGCAATGGTCTGTTTAGATTACCGTTATCAGAGGGATTGAACACTCATTGGCCAAGACCTTTAGGAGCTTGGCTATCTCCAGGCACAGCACATTTCAGTACGTTTGAATGCTTGATGTTATTAGAGGCTCAGCATGACCCGCTGTCCTTAAAGCCACCAGAGGCACTGGCAGTGGTGACACAAACTGGGTGTATGAAGAGAACTTTTATTTTGGGTGAAGGGGATCTGATGGGTGTAACCATGGCACCCAGAGCCTCAGAGTAATGAGAAAATCTGATGAGTGGGACAGTGGGCAATTTGCTTGGCTCCTGCTGGTCAACTGCCCCTAGAGAATGAAAAACATCCATTACAAGAGAATGAAAGGATGGAAAACCCATCAGCTTAGAATTGAAGGACCAACAACCTTCCACAACCTATTACAGGACCAAGTTTCACTTAAATCAATGATCTTTACCTTCTCCTAACACCCATTCTAGCCAACAGCCACAGTTTCTAGACAACACCACCACAGTATTCAAAGGGAGTTTTAATGGCCATGGCATCAGAGAAAGGCTCATAACTCTGCATGACAGTGTCGTATCTTCAAATGAGCACAGAAATCCAATTAATCTTGGTTACATCCACATGCAGCCCTCCCATCTCCACTAACTAAGGCAGGTGACTTTTTCATTCTGTTCTACCCTGCAGTGTGTTCTCATGACAACAGACAATACCACCCATTGCTTTGTTGGATTCAGCCTTGCAGGCTATTTAGCACATGGTCTTCTCCATCTATGTTTTATCATTATGAGTTATTAAACAATGGCATTTGGGTATATTTTTGTCAACTATTCAGTCAAAATATATTGATAATGAGTACTCGGATTAGTTGGATTAGTTCTCAGTTGATGTGAGCTGCATACACATCATACAGTATACAAACCATATTGTAGAAACCTGTTGCTCATATTCATAACAGAGAACTGTGTTATACATGTTAGCATTATAAAACGTAATGACTGACAATGACAGGTCTCATATCATGGATATAGTAAATTAAAGTATCTGTGCACTGAGAACTATGGTTTTATAAGCTTGTATTCCAACAAATCATACTTAAAACATGTTGTTAATTTCATCCCTCTCTTGTATTTGCTGCTATAGCATAAATGTGAGAAATAGTGAAAGTAAAAAATATAACCAAACTTGCATCTCAAAAGAATGGTTTGGAAATGCATTGCGGTTTGGAAATGCATGCTGATGCCACCTCAGCGTTGATTTAATAAAACGTCTCTGATTTTTTCAAGACTAGATTTACTGGGTACGGTATCTTGCTGGCTAGCATGATACATGTAGATGTAGGGTTACTTGTTACAGTAGATACTCTAAATTTGTGTTCACACTACAGGCCTTAACCTCTTAAGCCGGAATGTCCCAATCAATTTGATTATTGATTAATTTATCTCCTTGTCATGTGTAGTATGCTATTCTTAACTATGATCTGAGCATATCCATACAAAATTCAAGGTGTTACCTATCAAATGGCATCTTGCTTTTGCATCGGATCATCATATTGCTAATGTTATAAGCAGTGTAGTTTGTGTCTGGTTTATAGTTGTTTATAGAAACTAGTCAAATAGGGCATGGTTTTGCAAATCCATATTGGAATACTGACTGTTCAAACAATGTTTACAAATTGGATTTGTGTACATTTAGACAGTTTAGTCTTAAGCTGACATGGCTATGCTAGTTGCCATAATAACGACAGGACCCTGCGCAGTGTACCGTTGGTTGGAGGTGATCGTGCTTCCTCTAACTCAGAAGTTGTGGATGACAGCAGTGCCTGTCATGGAAGTTTCCCAGTTATAAGAAGAGCAAATAAATTTGGATTAGACCGTTCAGTTGCATGGCCAGGAATCAGATTTGTGTGGTTTTAAATATTTCTTTGCCTGTCCAGACTGCAGGGAGACAATCAGTTTTGATCGGATATGGGAAAAAATAGGATTTGAGTTATGTAGCTTCAACAACTGTTGAACAACAACTTCAACAGCTAGCTAACTTCAACAGCTTTGAACCAGGCCACGCCCCCGCAATCCTGGCATTAGTGGCCAGAGGAAAAATATGTGTGAACAAAAGCTGCTACTGTATCACTCATATTGCCATTTTATTTAGATACATTTTGGAGGGGAAATAGAAGCATTGCATATATACTTTAAGGATACGCACATATAGTTTAAATGTTGGCTTATGAATGGTTTCAGTGTTCCCTGACCCCTTAATAACAGAGTGTACTGCATAAGAAAGGCCAAGCTGCATGGGAAATCTTTATTTAAATCCATTACAAGGCTCTTGATGAAAATGAAACTGTTGAGATTGATCAGGCATGTACAGTACCATCTAATCAGGAATGTTACTAGATTTGTACAGTATTAAAGAGTGAGTTTTACAGTGCTTTCCAATATAAATTAATGAATGTGAACCATGATATGTAAAATCCAGTGAGAACCCCTGACCAGCAGAACATTGTGAGATGGTTTCTCGACTGTAGTATTAACTGAGTCAAAACTATGTCTGCTGAAATGTCTCACTCACAGCGAAAGGATTTAAACCCAAATTATTTACTCTCTCTCTGGACGGTGGATGGTATTAGGTAACAAAAGGACATTAAGCTATTTATTTGTGGTGCATGTGTCTGCTGAGGGGAGATGCTCTTGTAGTCAGAGTCGACAGACACTGGAAGAAACATATCTTTTGGACATGGGAATAAAATAAAAGGCACTAAGTGAAAATGAGGTCATTTTTCATCAAAATGGTGCACTTGGTTAAATTCATGTAACAGATACAAAGTGTGAACAATCAAAGTAGACTTTTCAAATCAAGTTCTTTACAAAGTGAGCAAAACATTTGTAGAGTTGGAGAGGACTGCCATTTACTGCAGTTTATCACATTTACAGTACTATTCATCTGTGTTTCTAGCTACTATTCGAATAACCTGGTCGAGACCGGACTCTCCCTAGTTTGTTTTTAGATGGAAATTATTCAAATAGGGCATTGTTTTTTAAATCCATATTGGAATACCGACTGTTCAAACAACATTTGTGGTTAGTATAAAGACCCAGTCTATCTAAAAAACTGGAGGCCCCTTACCCTACAATGTTGTAATGCAAAAATCCTGGTAAAATGTATAGCGCACAGAAAAGTTTTACAAAAGTCTTACCAGATATTATTCATCATGATCAGACAGGATTTTTGCATGGAAGATACATTGGAGATATACAACATATGACAATTACTTGAAATAATAGTACATTATGAAACATCAGAGAAACCAGGCCTTGTCTTCATAGTGGATTTCAAAAAGACCTTTGATAAAGTGCAATTAGAATTTATTTATAAATGCCCTATAAAGAATCTCTTATAAAATGAGTTAAAGTTATGTATAGCAACCCCAGGTGTAAATGAATGAATAATGGATATTTCTCAGAGAGTATTGAACTGTCGAGAGGTGTTAAACAAGGTTGTTTGTTGTCACCATATTTGTTTGTTATGGCCATCGAAATACTAGCAACTAAAATCAGATCCAATAATATGATCATAGGGTTAGATATTCAGGGCTTGAACACAAATGTGTCAATGTATGCGGATGATTCAAGCTTTTTCTTGAGTCCACAATCCAGATCACTGCTAGGTCTTATTGAGGACTAGGACAACTTCTCTAGTCTCTCTGGATTAAAACTTAATTATGAAAAATGTTCTATACTGTGTATTGGATTGCTGAAAGATACAATGTAAAAAATTATTCAGTGGTTTACTCAAAGTTTACTCAAAAACACAACCAACATATACTTAATGAAAATTAATGCACGTTTTTTCAATGATTTGTTAATTTAATTTTTCTTTTATGCCCAATAGCTCTCTCTCTCTCTCTCTCACTCTCTCTCTCTCTCTCTCACACACACACACACACACACACAAACAGTGTATTGCACTTATTTGATTTTGGAGAGTCAAGTTAGATTGGTTATTCATACAAATATTAACCATGTATTTGATTTGTTATTTTATTTATTTATAGACTGTTTTCAGGGTAAGGAACCATCAGAACTCATGTTGTACAATGACAAACTTGCCATTTGAATGTCAATTCAGCTGTTGTGAGAAAGTGATGTACAAAAGTGTTATGTTTTTTTTGTAAGCTAATGTGCAAAAATGTTGGTATTGTCTTCAGTACAGTTAGTCTTTTGCATGGGAGAAAATATTGTGTTTTGAGAAACCCCTTGCTTGATTTTGGAGAATGACGCAGGGTGAGGCAAAACACTTTGTTGTTCACAGAATTTCTAAATATGCTGTTGAATACATACAATTCATCCATGCAGATCTAAATGTAATTAATCTTATTGAAACTTATCTTGTTCTTGAATGCTGCTTTTATACATGACAAAATGCATTGCAACATAAAGCATTATCTTTGCAAATATATGTTTATTTGTTTGACAAAAGTTCCTGGTGTCCTGGTAATGAGTATTCTTAATGTGCATATACTGTAGAAATGAGGTGTAGAATCTACTTTTAAAAAATAAGGCAACAAGGTTACAGGCAATATTATTGAGTAGGTGTAATTTCCTATGTTTTTCAAGTTATTTAGAATTTACACAAATTAAGTAAATCCAGGGAAATAAGCATAGCCGTAAAAATGTGTTGGGTTTATTAAGTATTTGTGTTATATCAACTAATATGTATTCAAATTATCAGTGAATCCAACACATTTTTACGGTTATTCTTATTTCCCTGGACTTACTTTATTTGTGTAAATTCAAATAACTGCTGTTTTTACTCAAAAAACATTGGAAATTGCATCTAATATATAATATTATATTACGTGTGTAATTTGTTGTATTTTTTTTAAGTAGATTCAACACCACATTTTTTACAGTGTACAATGTTTTCATTACCATGCAGTTTACTGATAAAATGGGCTGAAGGAGCAGTAGACATGTCACAAGACGAGTGGTTGCTCTACACCCAACCAGGGGGAATTACTTTTCCATTAGATCTCCTCCTCCCAGACAGCAGGTTCTTAAAGATCCTGACAAGTACACAAGCAGACAGAGCAAGTACCATTAATATATCTTTATTATAATTCACAATAACAAATAAGAGAAAAAAGAAACACAACTAAGTGTGTGACACTACAATCGCAAGGGGTAGACAACCTAAACTGGTTCTCTAGCAGATTACTAAGAGAAGCTCATCCTCTATTTAAAAATGGCCCTTTTGCCTTTATGTAGATTAGAACATCTCATTTTTGGTACATTGAAAATTAAATACTGTACAACGTATCACCCTTCTTCTTCAAGCCACACAAAGCTGGTTACAATTTAAATGTTTGGGATTGAGTGAGTGGTGAAGCCTGTTCTCCAGTCTGAGTAAATTAGTTTAATCTTGTTTCTAGTCAGAGTGCTGTTAGTAGTTATTTGTTTTGCTGTGGCTATCCTGACTTAAGCCTGTTCTCCAGTCTGAGTAAATTAGTTTAATCTTGTTTCTAGTCAGAGTGTTGTTAGTAGTTGTTTGTTTTGCTCTGGCTATCCTGGCTTAAGCCTGTTCTCCAGTCTGAGTAAATTAGTTTAATCTTGTTTCTAGTCAGAGTGCTGTTAGTAGTTGTTTGTTTTGCTGTGGCTATCCTGCCTTAAGCCTGTTCTCCAGTCTGAGTAAATTAGTTTAATCTAACCTTTAGCCTCTGCCCTGCGTCACACGCTCTATGACCATATTTACCATTCTTTATCCCTCTTTTGTACCTTTAGTGGTGCTTATATAGGTTCTAAGTGTCTTCGTCACAATAATAAAACATGAGTCAAGAACCTATCAGCATAATTTTAAGATGTCTATACACTCAGTATGGGTGCCACTTTGTATTTCATTCCTGTCCATAAACTTGCGTTTCCAGATGGCATCTGTTATCCATCAGTGTCTCTCCAGCCCACTGCTCTGATCCATCCAACCCCACCCTCCATCTCCTCGTCCCTCCATCCTCTCCCATGGCCTTCTCCCACAACCATCCATCCCTCTTAGCACTGCACTGTCAGCTCAATGTAGGATCACACAGGGCTGTCACTCTAAAGGTCTGATCAAAGCAGGCTCTCCATAGCACTGGTTCCAGATGTTTTGTTTTTTTGGGCTTTTTTTTCAGATGTGCCACGCCAACAGCATACCTTCAGTTGAAGGCAGACCTTTGAGTTGCATGAGAATACCAACCCCCACTCATTCATAATGGATGGCCTCAAAATAATTACCAGCAGCCAGTGCAGGTCTCCTAGGCTCTCAGGAAAGATGCAGCAGGAGCCAAAGGGTAAGGATGAAAAACATAAATGATGGATTCTGTGGGAACAAATACAATGTGCACACCTTATGGGTGATACATAAACCCACAAAAAGTATTTGATCTTGGAAAATACTGCCAATTTGCAATTCTGCTGTTTATCAACTCTATGATAGAGATGATCTTTATAATCTTTTTTTGTGTACAGTACAGTATGTTGTGTATGTCTGTTTTTTTTTATTTTTTTACATTTTATAGACATTTAATGGACAATAAAAACATTATCCTATCATAATGGGTTAAACTTTAATGACTCGGTTCGACATCTCACTATGGGATATGCACCCTTGCGTACCCTATTAGCTGAAAATCTATTCAATCACACGCTTTGCATGGCTGACCCCACCCCAGCCACCTTATCAAGGCTCATGCAAAGTGACTCATCTTCAGAGAACTGGGGTTACATACCGTAAACCAAAGTTTGGCTTCAGTGGCCAAAAAAAGTGACCATGAAGAAAACATGTTCTTATATGCTTCAAATGTTCAATAATATTACTCTGAAGTGCAAGTATGAATATCATTCTGTGATAGAGATTAAACCTTTCATTTTTGCTTTCCTAAGAAGCACAGTATACCTGAGTGGGAGAACCCAGTTATTGGCCCACAGTGAACATATGGAGTCTAGGAAATTATTTGTGCAAATCACACCCTATAAAAAGAAAAACTAATAAAGCGGGTTTAGTGAAGCAAGCTCCATTTTACAGTACATTACACCTTCAGACAGTGACAGAGAGAGAGGAGGAGATGGGGTAGATAGGCAATAGTGTTGTATATGGATGTACACACCTGCCTCATTTCCATCATTTATCGTGTTCCAGGCTGCTATACTCCCGCTCCAAAATCTCTAGGAGGTGTTTAGATAGTGCCTCCATTCCTGACCTTATTTCCCTCCTCCTTTTCCAGACTGGTCTACTCAAATTGTGTACCTACATTAGGTCAGAGTTTAAAAGATTAATGCTTGTGTGACAATGTCGCCGAGGTACCACGACGGCAGTAGGGGGGTCAGCTAGACTATTTATATGTTTTATTTCAGGTAATTCACCTCAGCAAAACAACATTTTTGCAAACAGCATTGTTGAGCAATTCTAATGGATATGCTTACAATGTGTTATAGACCCCTTTCAGTGTTTACAATTATTGCCGCCTGATGAATTACATGAAGAGTAGCTTATGAGTTGTTGTTCCGATTTGGAAAATGACAAGTTATTGTCTGTTCTGAGAAAATCTAAATTATTTCCTTTGATAAACCTTAATTTAGAACAAATCGTGTCTTCATGGACACATCATAAAATTATGTCAGAAATGGAATGTATGTGGCAGTGTGTCTGCAAAATCACATATTAATTCACTCATTGTAATATAATGTTAAAGTTCTAAATAGTAAAGTTCTTCATGTAACAAATGATATTAGTTCATAAAATGTTGACAAACATTGATTTTACTGTAGCCAAAATGTTGCATATTTTAGAGAACTGTTATCAATTCCAAATTACATCACAAAAATAATAAATGGTTGTGTACATTTATCCATTTCTAAGTTAGCATACCCAACTTGGAAGTGTGGGCTTTAGGAGTAGCCTAACCAGTGTGATATCTAGACTACCAGAGCGCAAGTTGCGAGCTATATTTAAAGGAGTGAGCTAAGACAGGGAGACTTGTAAATACTTATACTATGACAACTGCATCGTAACAACGGACATCTCGGCTGTGATAAGTGGTGCAATCAGGATGATGAGGCTTCAGTCATTTCTGCAGACAGAACAAACAATTTTTTCAGATGTCGGTCATGAGCAGTGCATTACAATATAGTGGGGGAAGGTGTGGAGTGGGGGAAGGTGAGCGAATTGATGTCACAGTCATCTTCTGCTGTCCTATATAGGTTCTTATCATTAAGTGTCACAATAGGTTCTGCCAAATCCATGCACACTTTATTGGAAAGTTGACTATAGACGATCTACAATGACATTACCATATCTAATCAATGACAAATGAGGCTAAATCAACTGGACATTTATGCAGTCGATCTGTCGTACAATTAATAGTCGTCATACGTTTTTTAAGATGTATACAGATCTTGTGTTCTTGTGATGGTGTATGTGAAATTATGTGGAAGTGGAAGTGTATGTGCGTCATCTAGGCTATTGGTTAAATTGTTTGACTGCTGTTGGATTCTATGCTTTTCACTTGCACTAACCACTATGTTATTCTCTCGTCAAAAGTCACCAGAATTGCTTGTTTAACAGGTGATTGCAACATTGTCGCTGGGTACATAAAGGGGGGGAGACATCTTCCGTCATTGTCGGAATTAGGACAAATAGCCAAAATGCAAGGTGTTTACCTTACTCCATTAGATTGTAGTGCAGGTTTGGATGAGTTGGGATTGATATACTGACAAATATATGCAACCCTGTCATGATCAGAGCTGTTTATCGGGTCTGGACGAGTGCACTCTGGTAAATCAGCTGTAGGCCTTGTGTCATTTACCTCTGACCCAATTATTTCATGCTTTTCACTTGCACAAACCACTACGTTATTCTCCTATCAAAAGTTACCAGAATTTCTTGTTTAACAAGTGATATGCAACATTTTCTCTGGATACAAGGGACAGCCTCCCCTTCACGCCCTCATAACATTTTAGGCAGCACCCCCTCGTAAAAATAAACTTCCTACGTCCCTGGTGACAACTGTAGGCTACTTTTATATCCAGTCTCAATCCCACTGAAACTCCAAATCCTTACTCCTGTCTCACATGAAAATCTCTAACTTCATTCTGTAATCAATATGTTGCATTATTAAAGTACACTCGCGCTTATTCATGTCAGATGGTGCTAAAAAAAATATTTTCAGTTTCTGACGCATTGTCCAAAAACCCCTCTAATGCGTCAACCAGAACACACAATTAGGAATACAGGTAGATGATTTAATTAGGATAGATCGACAGAGACACCAAATAATGTCCATGGCTTTATGGTGCAAATCAATGCTCATCTATCTTTCTAAGATGCTATGACACAGCATTGCAAAAATAATGCCTAGATGATGCCAAGTTTTGTTCATTGTGCATTTCATTGTTGCAAAAGCAAGGCCTTTAAATAAAGTTGCCTAAATCTAACGAAGAATGAATTCTGAAAATTATGCTGATGATTTTAAGCCTGAGTTTGGATGGAGTGTTATTATTTCCCCATTATCCCCAGTCAGTGTGTTTAAATAGTGTAGCATCAGTCACAGGGTGTGGATATGATAGCCACTGTACTGGAAGAGTCCTGGAGAGAACAGCCCTAACTGATGTGAGCACGTCTCTACAGCAACAACAAAAATCGCCCACCACCATCACAGACAAGAACATTGGGTTCACCGGAAAGTCAAAATATATGTGCATACGTTTAAATGCAAACACAACCACTCGCAGACTTCACTTGTCCACTTGTCCACTAGTGCACTGCCTCTGTAACTAACACTGGTTGATTAATGGATGCAGAGGAACCTCGCCTCAGGAGGAGATAAGCAGCTGATCCCCACTACACAGCCTTTCTCTATGACCTTGAGAAGGGACAGGCCATTAGTTCAGCCCTCTCCCTTTCCTGCCCAGCTCCAGCCCCAGCCCCAGCCGCAGCAATTATGACCACTGCATCCTCTCAATGGACGTTTGGAGCCTCAAGCATAACAGGATATAATGAGCCCAGAGATACAGTATATAGCATGCAGGTTGGTTGACGTCACAGAATTAGATCCGAATCTATTATATCTGTGGTTGACGATATATAATGCCGTAACCCTTTTGAATGAATAATAGGTTATCAATACACTCAATCTCAGTTCGGTAACACTTTATGTTAGTGAACACACATTAGGCACTCATTTTTAGCTTATAAATGTTTGCTTTACCCAGCCCCTCAGGACACACACACACACACCCACACAACAATGTTTTTGGTGGCAAGGTTGGCTTTGAGTTAGGGAGGCTAGCAAGTAACCACAAGGTTACTGGTTCAATCCCCAGATGTGAGCCGGTGATTGAAGGGTTGCTGAAATCACATCTAACTGGCCAGCTACTACATAACTCATAACATGAGAATAAGAAAACACTGAATAAAGACCTAATACATGGCTAGTAAAACCAACAAATATGATTGCCTAATTAGCAGCTTATTAAACACTTAACTACAAATTAACTACACTAACTACAAATGAGTGCCTTGGAAGTCTATCCCAGTCATTTCAGACATATTGTTTACCATGTTTAGATATCAATGGCCTCTCAGGTTACAATTTTGTTTGTGTAACATGAACTACCCCTCTGACGCTCCACGCTCCTATGTTTATGTTTATCTTTATGTTTATCTTTATGTTATGTATGTTTATGTTATGTATCTTTATGTTATGTATGTTTATGTTTATGTTATGTATGTTTATGTATGTTTACGTTTATGTATGTTTATGTATCTTTATGTTTATGTATGTTTATATTTATGTTATGTATGTTTATATTTATGTTATGTATGTTTATGTTATGTATGTTTATGTTATGTATGTTTATATTTATGTTATGTATGTTTATGTTATGTATGTTTATGTTTATGGTATGTATGTTTATGTTATGTATGTTTATGTTATGTATGTTTATGTTTATGGTATGTATGTTTATGGTATGTATGTTTATGGTATGTATGTTTATGTTATGTATGTTTACGTTATGTATGTTTATGTTTGTTATGTATGTTTATGTTACGTTATGTATGTTTATGTTCACGTTATGTATGTGTATGTTTACGTTACGTATGTTTATGTTTACGTTATGTATGTTTATGTTTACGTTATATATGTTTATGTTTACGTTATATATGTTTATGTTTACATTATGTATGTTTATGTTTACGTTATGTATGTTTATGTTTACGTTATGTATGTTTACGTTATATATGTTTATGTTTACATTATGTATGTTTACGTTATATATGTTTATGTTTACGTTATGTATGTTTACGTTATGTATGTTTATGTTTACGTTATGTATGTTTATGTTTACGTTGCGTATGTTTATGTTTACGTTGCGTATGTTTACGTTACGTATGTTTATGTTTACGTTATGTATGTTTACGTTATGTATGTTTATGTTTACGTTATGTATGTTTATGTTTACGTTATGTATGTTTACGTTATGTATGTTTATGTTTACGTTATGTATGTTTATGTTTACGTTGCGTATGTTTACGTTATGTATGTTTATGTTTACGTTATGTATGTTTATGTTTACGTTATGTATGTTTACGTTATGTATGTTTATGTTTACGTTATGTATGTTTATGTTTACATTATATATGTTTATGTTTACGTTATGTATGTTTATGTTTACGTTATGTATGTTTACGTTATGTATGTTTATGTTTACGTTATGTATGTTTACGTTATGTATGTTTATGTTTACGTTATATATGTTTATGTTTACGTTATGTATGTTTATGTTTACGTTATGTATGTTTACGTTATATATGTTTATGTTTACGTTATTTATGTTTATGTTTACGTTATGTATGTTTATGTTTACGTTATGTATGTTTACGTTATATATGTTTATGTTTACGTTATATATGTTTATGTTTACGTTATGTATGTTTATGTTTACGTTATGTATGTTTACGTTTACGTTATATATGTTTACGTTTACGTTACGTATGTTTACGTTTACGTTACGTATGTTTACGTTTACGTTATGTATGTTTATGTTTACGTTATGTATGTTTACGTTATATATGTTTATGTTTACGTTATATATGTTTATGTTTACGTTATGTATGTTTATGTTTACGTTATGTATGTTTATGTTTACGTTATGTATGTTTACGTTATATATGTTTATGTTTACGTTATATATGTTTATGTTTACGTTATGTATGTTTATGTTTACGTTATGTATGTTTACGTTATATATGTTTATGTTTACGTTATGTATGTTTATGTTTACGTTATATATGTTTATGTTTACGTTATGTATGTTTATGTTTACGTTATGTATGTTTACGTTATATATGTTTATGTTTACGTTATGTATGTTTATGTTTACGTTATATATGTTTATGTTTACGTTATGTATGTTTATGTTTACGTTATGTATGTTTACGTTATGTATGTTTATGTTTACGTTATGTATGTTTATGTTTACGTTATGTATGTTTATGTTTACGTTATGTATGTTTATGTTTACGTTGCGTATGTTTATGTTTACGTTATGTATGTTTACGTTATATATGTTTATGTTTACGTTATATATGTTTATGTTACGTATGTTTATGTTTACGTTATGTATGTTTATGTTTACGTTATGTATGTTTACGTTATATATGTTTATGTTTACATTATGTATGTTTACGTTATGTATGTTTATGTTTACGTTATGTATGTTTACGTTATATATGTTTATGTTTACGTTATATATGTTTATGTTTACGTTATGTATGTTTATGTTTACGTTATATATGTTTATGTTTACGTTATGTATGTTTATGTTTACGTTATGTATGTTTATGTTTACGTTATGTATGTTTACGTTATATATGTTTATGTTTACGTTATGTATGTTTATGTTTACGTTATGTATGTTTATGTTTACGTTATATATGTTTATGTTTACGTTATGTATGTTTATGTTTACGTTATGTATGTTTATGTTTACGTTATGTATGTTTATGTTTACGTTATGTATGTTTACGTTATATATGTTTATGTTTACGTTATGTATGTTTATGTTTACGTTATGTATGTTTATGTGCTCCTACCTTATTTTTCCTCACCTCTTTCTTCATGTGGCTGTAACAGGCATTATGGGTATGTAATGTAATTCAGAGGGGCTTGCCACAGCAGGAGGGCTGAGGCTGTTCAGAGCCTTATCACTTCTCCACTTTGAACATTCAAATTGTCCCACTTTGTATGACACATTTTAACTGACACATTTTAGCAGAACAGACCGTATTTAAAAAAATAACAATAATATATTTTGTCCTCTAAAGATTTCCAATAGAAAACTAAATACATTATAAAATGAGGAGACAAGTATACTAGCTTCATACAGTGTAATTTATGTTGGATATGAATGGAAATAATAATGCCACCCCAGTATTATTCTATCAAAGTAATATCTTACATAACGTAGTGTTGCAAGGTTCCTATTCAATGCCACACTGGCTGTGTTGATCTTGACTGAGAGGCAGGGTTTTGCCATGCACCTATCCAGTGCTCTCTTGCATCACAATAGAAGAGTGACTGAAATGTCAGGCTGTCTGTTCATCTCTCAATGTGAAAGAACAGCAGCATGGCAACACCACGGGGTAGAGACCTATACACAGAGGCAGACACATGCATTCTTTAGAAGAAGCTAATCAAGCCTTGTCATTGTGTATTCAGTTTTATGAAAAGGGAAGGCTGATTGCCTCATCACTGCATCTGCACTAAGCCTCTCACAAGCTGGGAATATGTATTCACTTATCTTTAGAGATCTAACATACTGTTATGTCTGATTATAGATGAAGCTTGGAGTCTGAGTTACACATATCTTGCAATGTGCCGACTTATTTAGCAATGCTCAACCATCTTCACTTGAGGATAAAAGATGAAAAGAGGAGACAGAACCCTATTCAATTACCTATCTACAGAGAAGCACTAATGCAGCTGTTCCGGAGAGGACACAAAAGGATAGCCATGACTGAAAAATATAGCAAAGCCAACAGTCTGGCTCCTAAAGCAGCTGTCATGGTGCTAGACATGTATGATCATCATTTATAAAGTGTGTCATGTTTAGCCCCATGATTATAATGCAGACTGGAAAAACACAGAACATGGATGTTGCTGCTTGTCAGTGGGAGAGACTAGGACAGAAAGGGAGGGAGAATCAGGGAGTGTTAGAAAAAAACACAGCATATAGGAGAACAAATTCTCCCTGTGTCTCCAGCTGCCCAAGCAATTCCAAGTACGGTGAGACAGGCGGTGTCGCGATGACATCAGCGGGACGGGAGCCGGAGTAAACCGTTTACAGCACGAGATTGTCTGATTTGCTTTGGCAGAATCCGCCAGCTAAACAAACTCTGGCTACAGCCATGCTCCTGTTATTTAGTTAAAGTCCTTCATGTATCTCTTTTGCACACAGACACAGAACCCTTACCGGAATTGATTCTCAAGCACAAGGGCCCTGAGAAGACAACCCTCTACTTGTAATTACCATGGCTGGATATGACCTAGAAATGAAGAGTCTTTACAGTATAGTACAACCACCCCCAATCACTGACCTCTATCCACAAGATAGAATAATGTTTCTACAAAGATAAATCATTACATCTGTATAATCTCAAAGAAAAAGGTATTACAGCTAATAAAATGTAGGATATATGTATTGTCAGTCCCCTCTGGAAAAAAAAAATGAGGTCATGAATTACTATCATGAGATATGCTGAATGTGCTGTATGTTCATTAAAAGATTAATTACACCAATGCCTCTGAAATCAAGAGAAGCCCTCCCATATTTTAACCATGTTACATATTCTAAATTACTTAATTACAAGGCAGCAGATCCCTTTCAGGCTGGTAATAAAGCTATTACAAGTATTTCCATTGGCACCTCTGTCTAGGGATGTTCCTATCAGAGTGTGGTCCTGTACCAGCCTGTGAAGGGAAGGGGAGAGAGATGTCTGTGTCTGTGGCCTGGGCCCTTGGTGGAGCATGAGGGGATGAAAGGGGACAGAGGAGCCTGTCAGGAATACCTCCGATCAGCCCCAGGCTAAGCCCTCAGCAGCACTGTTCTGATGGCCCCCTGGGCTGACACTGTGAGACCTCTAGAGGAACTGCCATATATCTCCCTCCCCATCCATATCAGTTTCACTCTGGGTCACCACCTCATATCAAATTATTCAACCTTAGAATAGTCAATCCTAGAAGCACATAATTGGTCATTTCATTATTTAGACTTGATTGGTTTGGTTCAGATTTGCAAATGGTCATTATTATGAGGCGCACAGCGTGAGGGCTGAAAATCCCCTGTTCACCTAAGATGTGTTTGTTGCTCAACAATGCCCTCGAAACGTAGCAAACGTCAGGGATGTTAGCACCATCAGAAGTCTTTGTTTGTTTGCTCTTGTCTCTGCCTGTTCCCCTGCAGGGGCATCAGATTGCTGGATTTGGAATATTAACTGATATCTTGGCACCATCCTGGGCATCAATAATTCAGCCCCACTCTGACCTCCAGACAGACAGTGCTGCGGACAGATCATGTGGGGATGTAAAGTTTGCTAATTAGGCCCTCACTTTTTCTCTTCTCTCAAAGAAAAGTGCAGTGTGTAAGGTTTCAATGAAACCACATCAAGGAGGCATGAAACATTTATCACATAATTGAACCTGGATTTCTGTTTATCTTTGCCCAAATCAATATACTTAACCTAGAGGTCTGTAGATAATTGCTCACAGACTTGAAAACATGTTTTTCCTTTTTCACCTGTGTTGATTGGGGACAAAGAGCATAAATCCCGTCATCTATCTATCACATCAGTGGTTCTCTTTCAGTCGACTCAGTTCGACCCCTTACTATGGGACTGCACTCTTGCACATTCCTATTCGCTTTCAATCACACCTGGCCAGGAGACATTTTTCAATCATGCCTGGTGTTTCTAGTTTGACTCAGAGTCAAGGCATTCAACCAAGTTATTCTTACTTGCTAACTGTGCTCAAGGTTGGTTATCACCACTACAGAAGACGAACAACCCTAAACAGACTTGCCCATGGCACAGACGGACTGTAATCCAGTGTGTCTTGGGGTAGACCAAGACAGAGCATTATGCATGCTGGGGATGAAAATATGGTGTTCCCCAGAAGGTGTATATGTAGATAATAAGGCAATAAAGACACAAGAAATACCAATAAATGCAAGCGCAAATGTTTACTGGTTAGAGGAAATAAACCATGAAAAAGAGCAAACTTGGTTAAAATGGAGAAAATGTATTGAAGCCCAATTGCCAGATGCACGAAAACCACGATTTGACGACCACTGCACAATGCAGTTTGACTCAAATTGCGACTCCTACCAAGAACAAACTAAAAATGTGGTTGTCCCATTAATGTCACAATACATCATAGTGGGAAAACAGGGAGCAGCTATGAAAATAGATGAATCAGAATTTGTACAAAAATGGTATAATATACCTAATGCTGCTCCTCATGTGTCATTAATGGTAAATAAAGGGTATAGAGCAAGAGACTTGGGACCAATGATGAGAACCGCATTAAAAAGTGACTGGAAAAAAACAAGTAACCCATTGGTAAAACATTCTGCAGACAAGGAATTCATAAAAATAATATGTGCCACGCCTATGAATGGTATACCACAGGAAGTAGCCATATTGGTTAAACAACAAGTTCAGATGAAAGAAAAATCAGATAATCAATTGAGCGATGACATGGAAAAACAGATTCCAGAAAGTCTCTGGTCAAAACATGACACTGACGTGGGCTTAGTAAAATCAGCAAGCCCTATAATTATAAGAACAAAACAGGGCAGTGTATTACCAAGAAAAGCCCAATATCCTATGAAACCTGAAGCTGAGGAAGGAATAAGCAAAACAATAGAGGGTTTGATAGCAGCGGGAGTTTTAGAAAGAATAAACAGCCCGTGCAATACCCCACTTCTTCCAATTCTAAAAGCAGATAAGTCAAAATGGAGATTGGTGCATGACTTAAGAGCAGTAAATGAGGTGGTGCAGGATTGGCCAGCAGAAGTACCAAATCCTCATACACTGTTAACAAATGTTCCTCCGACAGCCAAATACTATACAGTGATAGATTTATGCTCAGCTTTTTTCAGTGTACCGTTAGCAGAAGAAAGTTGGTACTTGTTTGCATTCACCTACAGAGGACAACAATACACATACACTAGAATACCTCAAGGGTTCAAACATTCGCCTCATGTGTTCAACCAGGTGCTAAAAGCAGATCTAGAAGACCTGGAGATAAACAGCACAGTAATCCAATACGTGGAAGATTTGATTGGAACAATGTCATGAGGACTCCATAAGAGTTCTCCAAAAATTGGCAAAGGGGGGACACAAAGTGTCAAAAACTAAATTGCAGTATTGCTTACCTCAGGTTGACTATCTGGGAAGAACTATAGCGCATGGGTCAAAAGCAATATCACCAGGACAATTAGAAGGCATAAGTAAAACACCAAAACCAGTAAATGTGGGCCAAATGATGACATTCTTGGGAATGACAGGATTCAGCGGAGATTGGATAGAGGACTATGAGATAAAAACAGCAGCTCTGAGGGTGCTGATGAAAAGTTCTGCTGACCCGCTGTTAAGAGCCCCTTTAATATGGACAACAGAAGCTACAATGGCATTTGAAATGTTGAAAAAAGAAATGCAGCTATGCACTATGCCTATGAGAAGGCCTCGTCAATCACAACGGGCTACCCAATAACAATATACACACACATCACAAGACAGTGGAACTGTTAGAACAGGGAAGGTTTGTTCTAACACAAGCTAGGAACCTGTCATATTTGTCGTTATTAACATACCCAGACATCACTATCAAGAGATGTAGCACAGTAAATCCAGCTGAGTTAATACCACTGGCAGATGAAGGGGAAGAACATGATTGTATAGCACACTCGCTAACATTCACCAGGTTAAGACCAGATTTAGAATCAACACCCTTACTATATGCAGAAGAGACATATTTTGTAGATGGTTCATGTTATAGAGATCATTTAGGAAATCATGCAGGGTACGGCATAGTCAAACAAATAGGGCAGACATTCAGCTGTCCACAACCGTGTTCTGCCCAGTTGGCAGAACTAAGGGCACTGACAGAAGCCTGTAAAATGGGGGAAGGCAAATCAGTGAACATTTTTAATGACTCAGCGTATGCGCATGGAGTCTGTCATCTGTTTGGGGCAGTATGGAAACAGAGAGGCTTTTTGAAAAGTGATGGGTCACCCATACAGCATTGTGAGCAAATTAAGGAATTGATGTCGACTATGATGAAACCAAAACGGTTAGCGATCATCAAATGTCAGGCGCACCAGAAAGGCAATGATTACATTATTCAGGGCAATAATGCTGCTGATGAAGCGGCAAAGCGAGCCTCGAAGTGTGAGGTGGCCGTGTTGGCCCCAATGGTATTAATAGAACCAATAACGCAGCTAGAGGATATAATACGCATGCAACAGATTGCAGGACCGTATGAGCAATCCATGTGGCTCCAAAGGGGGGCAAAAGGAGACTCTACAGGATTGTGGAGATTGCATGAGGGTACGATAGTGGCACCTACGGTGCTACTGGGGATTTTGATCGCTGATGCGTATGGTTTTGACCATTGCGCAAGGAGGGAAGTTTTGAGAAAGATAAAACTCCAAGGGTATTGGTCACCCTATTTACAGGCAATGGTAGAAAATGCATTGGCAGAATGCACAGTATGCGCACAAAACAATGTGAGAAAGGAATCAAAACACCCTTAGGACACATACCGGTTCCAGACGGACCATTTAAACATTTGGTAATGGACTATGTAGACAGGATAAAAAAGGTCAATGGAAAAGATACATGCTTGTTGTCATAGATAGATTTAGCAGATGGGTAGAAGCAACGCCATCGGCAGAATTAGGGGCAGGAACAGTGGTTAAATTTGGTTAAAAGTGGTTAAAAACAAGAGAAGTAATACCCAGATTTGGAATACCTAATGAGATTAGCTCAGATAATGGTGCAGCATTTATTCAGAAAACTGTGAAACAAGTCATACAGCAGTTAAGGATAAAGCAAAGATTGAGTTGTGTCTACCATCCACAATCACAAGGAATGGTAGAAAGAATAAATGGTACCCTCAAAACAAAGCTGAATAAGATATGTGCCTTATAATATATACCTTACTAAGGACCACCACTGGAACAACTCCAGATGGAACTAAAGCAGTACATGAAACAACTAACTGAGATACATAAAGTTATATATTCACAGGAAAAAGACTAGCAGCCGGAGCCGGAGCCACCCCTGCCCAATCCGATAACTCCAGGAGACCAGGTGTACATCAAAGTCTTCCGGAGGAAGTGGAACGAGCCAAGGAGGGAGGGACCGTACGAGGTAGTGCGAGCCACCCCCACTGCAATACAAGTCCGAGGGAGTCTAACCTGGTACCACTTGAACCACTGCACCAGGGTCCCGAGGCAAGAAGAAAAAGCAAACCAGAGAAGAAGACGAAGGAACGGGTAAGATCGAACAGGAGCACAGAGTAAATGAAGGAACAGGTACAGAGGCTGAACATGGGCCGGAAATCCAGCCCCCAGCCGAACGGGAAGGACAGTAGAGCCTGGGGGATCCTGGGGAAGTGACTAGTGATATATAAAGTAATAATACTAATCTATATGCTGTCCCAAATAGAACAGGCCCTGCCTAGAGAATTGAGTCAGGAAGTGAAGCAAACACAGGTTGAAACCAAAAGAGATAGGGACAGAGAATATAAGGTAAATACATTATGGGAACAGGCAAAGCAAAATTATTGGTATAAATGGGTAGAGTTTACAGCCCAGTCAGTAACAGAAGGAGATTGCCTCATGTGTAGTCCATCACCACTTAAAAAACTACGAGTTGTACCTAACCCACACACATACCAGGCATGTGCACAGTTATATAAAAAGTCCTGTCCCATAGAAGAATCAAAACGACCATATTGTCCAGCCGAATGTTTGGGTATCTTAAGCAACACCAGATACCATCCGTTTTATGATCAAACTTTTAGAGACCAATGCAGAAAAATAGATGTGAGAATAGATGAGAAAAAGAGGGAGATCCCCGGATTCAATTGATTGGAAGCAAAAGTTTGAATGCTTCGACAAACCACTTAACACAACATATGGCACCGCAAACCTGGGGAAATTTAAAGGGGACTGTCACGTCACGTGGCGTATTGTACCTTGGAATATGGAACAACCTTGGCCAAAAGTAGCTTATAACCAAGCAATATACCAATGCGACCCGTAAGGTAGTACTTCCCCCTAACATGTTTGAGACAGAAGAAGAAGTATCCAATGAGAGGCGCAGGATAAAACAAGATAGGCAAAGAAACTGTTCTGGACCACTGGTACTGAGATTAGGGGCTCCTGGGGCACCAGGAGGCATACCTCTAATCGATATATATCTTAGCCAGAATGAGCCAGTGGCAGATTACTAGTGGGTATGTGGAGAAGGAAGGCTAATGGCGGCATTACCCGCTGATTGGTCAGGAATATGTGCTAGGGTTCGGAATCGGAATAAATATCATGACTTTAAAATACCTCTCCGCACGTTTTAAAGTTTGATTAGTCTAAATAGCTTGAACGCTGTAGGAGGAGTAGCATACCAAAAAATCGGAAGAATTGGAATAATAATGATAAGAAAAAGAAGAATAAGTATGAGCAATAACAATAGTTAGACTCTCTCTGAACCACTCAATATTTGTTGTGAAACAACACAGCACAAGTCCAAAATGCATGTAGGTGACTAGCAAGCTAGCTAGTTCAAGCTAAAGCTAACAATGCTACCATTGCTACTAACTGACAAATAGTCATGCCATTACCCAGATACATTTGTTGACTGTGTCTACTACTGTAAAATGTAATTAAACGTCACATACCCGCTTCGAAGTCGCTCTCGCTGTCCTCCCAACGGGAGCCCTGCAAAAAAGAAAAACAACAACAACAACCTGTCGTAGAAACGGCTGCCCCAGTCCACGCACAGCCAATCCTGAAAAACACGAAGGCATTTTTCAGGCCTTCCTTGCTAATGCTAGTGTCGTAGAATTTAAGTTATAATACTTTGAAATAAGCTGAGCTGTTGATTCATTCAAAAACTTTATTCCCGCAGAACATGTAGCTGACCCCGTTATCTCCTCAGTCACCTGTCTTTATAGATTTCACACAGGTTAACGCCTTCTATTCAACGTGTTTCTGATTCCTGTCTACATACACCAATAACATTCAAGAACTACATTTCGTCATCAAGTTTTGTCTAATCAGGCCTTTTGTTCTGACTGTTTGACTTTGTTTATTACTTAATAGTCTTAGTCTTGAATGTTAGTCTTGGTTGCGATAAAAGTTTCCTCTGCACAGCCTCAGCTTTTAACCCACTAACAAAACGGTCACGGAGTGCATCATTAAGATGTGCACCAAACTCACAATGAGTTGAAAGTTGCTTCAAAGCTACTATGTAATCAGACAGACTCACCGTCTTGTTGATTTTTTTTTTGGAAACGGAAACGTTCCGCGATGACAAGCGGTTTCGACTTGTAATGCTCACTGAGCGACTCGCTTAGCTCCTCGTAGGTTTGTGTGCTAGGTTTTTCAGGACTGACTAAATTCTTTGCTAAGTCTGTCGGCATCCGCTCCGATTACCGACAGAAACACGCTGACCTTTTTGTCAGTGTCCACCTCGTTTGCGATCATCCACTGTTCCAGTCTTTCCAAGTAAGATTCGAAATCTTCCTGTCCTTCTTTGTATTCAGCTAACGCACCGATTTGGAAACTAGCTATCTTGCTAGCTTGTAGTCGCCTTTAGCTACTTAGCTTCCGTTTGCTAGCCTCTTTCTTTCGAGCTACAAAGTTCGTTTATTGCGTTCTACTTGCTGCAAAGTTGTCTCTCGTCACTGGGATCATCTTTCATTAGATATCCCATCCTCGTCGCCAAATTGTAATATATTTAGAGTTATATATATATTCACGGTTTCAATAACGGAGACCGAACATTACGTGGATGCTCGTTTACTGATCAATTTTAAGACAGAGTACAGCGCATGTGCACAACAGCTAAGGACTCTTACACAGCCAATAGGGAAAGCCCTTATTAATACATTGAAAACACAAAGTTGTAATAATGCCAATACATTACAGTGACGTATTTTTGTGTACATTAGTGACGTATTTTTGAAAAGTGTTGAAAATACATGTCATGCATCATTATTACAGAATAATTAGTGCTACTGACAATTGTCGTTGCTAGGATTGCGTCTTTCTTGTGCCATTTCCCCAGCAACGTGTGTGTAAGACTAGAGTGGTAGGTTAGAACAGAGCCAAATAAGGTGTAATTAAGCCATTACAACAACAACAATCAAATGACCACACAAACCTGACATCACTGTCCTGCCCTCCCATCAGGCAGAATATCTAGCGTGTGTGTGAGTGTTGTACATAGTCAGAAGGTAGTCCTAGATGATGTACCAGGAAGAACGAAACCCAGATAACAATTCCCAAACCTATCACTAGGTAACATAGAGTAGGCCATTAGAACACAAATCCAATAAGTGTTGTTCAATATGCTTAAGCTGGGTAGTTGAGACCGAGTGACTTTGGAGTCTGCTATTGATGTCTGTCAACATGAAATCTGTCAAGAAATCTGCCTTATTTCACTCTATGGGAAATCCCATAGGAATGATTTTCGTCCAGTGGAGAGATAGAAATAGAAATTCAGTAAAGTGTCTTATTGGTCAATAATGGTCTGTAATGAGAGTTGGTGTCATTACAGATTCACACAAAACAAACTCAAGCAGTAGTCAGTCACCATTTCAAGTTATATTTAATAGTCTAGGACAGTTCAGATTAAAATACATGTTCATCTGGGTTTAAAGGTGAGAGCATAAAACCTCTTCTGATAGAGAGGGACTTCAGAAATGTAATTGGATATAGGGCCATCGCAGATTTTGTCCACAGCCACTCCCATGGCAGTCATAAAAAACTATTCAAAAAAACATTGCTAATGCTTATATGTGAAACACCAAATTTCCTGATTCATGGCTCATTCTGAGAATTGGAATCACATACCAGCTATATACTAACTATGTATAACTTTGGTTTGTGGTCTCACTGAGGTCCAGCTCTCCACCCGGGGCACTGCAGAGGGACACAGCACGCCTCACCGCCCCCCTCTCACAGGGACCAGGTACAGGAGCTGCAGGAGGAGGGCTTTGCTGGAGCTGAGGGGAGACAGAGGAGGGAGCATACATTGTACAATGAGAAATCCTCCTCATCAGAGATCAGTGTGTCTGTCCTTACGCCAGACGGACTGTGTCTAAGTGGAATAGCTGGTCTCGTCTGGCCTCCTCCACCTCACAGTCTTAGTTAAAGCTAAAGCTAACAATGCTACCACCGTTGCTACTGACGGACTAACAGTCATGCCATTACACAGATGCATTTGTTTACTATGTGTCTACTGTAAAATGTAATTAAACGTGACATACCTACCCCCGAGGCATTTCTCAGTACCTTTCGTTGCTAATGCTCATGGCTTAGTTATGCTAGCTCTCAGAAAACCAGCGGGTTCTCCTCAATGTAAACATCAACAGAAGTGTGTTCCTGCGTAGCGCTGGATCAACCATTCCATAGAATGCTGCTCATGTTCTATTTCTAGAGGTCACATGGTAACGCATTTTTGAAAAGTCTTTATGATGCATGTCATCTATGATTATTATGAATTATTTTCAAAACTGTGTGTTGCTATGCAACCTTTCAATATAGAACATTAGCAACATTCTATGGAATGTTCAATCCGCTCCAGATAACAACAAACTTGAGTTGATGTTTACATCGACACAAACCAGCTGATTTTCGGAGCAAAACGGGCTGAAAAATGCCTCAGTGTTTTTCAGGTTTTGACTGCGGCCTGCCGTTTTTACTTCCGTGTTTTCTTTTTTGCTGGGTCCGCGATCGTGAAGAGGGAAGCGACGGCAGCGACTTCGGAGAGGGTATGTGACGATAGTTGGACCATATCTGAACGATAGTTAGACAACCACTCGATACGTGTTGCTAAAACAACACGGCACAAGTCGAACATGCATGTTGGTGACGAGCAAGCGAGCTAGTTCAAGCTAAAGCTAACAATGCTACCACCGTTGCTACTGACGGACTAACAGTCATGCCATTACACAGATGCATTTGTTTACCACGTGTCTACTGTAAAATGTAATTAAACGTGACATACCTGCTTCGAAGTCGCTGTACTCTCAAAAAGAAAACAGGAACAACAACCTGTCGTAGAAATGGCAGTCCGCTATCCATGCACTCCCGCAGCCAAACCTGCGTTTCTCAGTACCTTTCGTTGCTAATGCTAGTGGCGTAGTAATGCTAGCGCTCAGAAGACTAGCTGGGTCTCGTCAATGTCAACATCATCAGAGGTGTGTTGCTGCGTAGCGCTGGATCAAACATAGAAGGCTGCTCATGTTCTATTTCTAGAGGTCACATGGTAACGCATTTTTGAAAAGTGTTCATGATACATGTCATGCATCATTATTACTCATTATTTTCAAAACGGTGTGTTGCTATGCAACCTTTCAATATAGAACATTAGCAACATTCTATGGAATGTTCAGTCCGCTCCAGATAACAACAGACTTCAGTTGATGTTCACATCGACACAAACCTGCTGATTTTCTGAGCAAAACGGACTGAAAAATGCCTCGGTGTTTTTCAGGATTGGCTGCGCGAGTGCGTGGACTGCGGTCTGCCGTCTCTACGACGGGTTGTTCGTGTTTTCTTTTTTGCAAGGTTCGCGATCGTGAAGAGGAAAGCGACAGCGACTTTGAAGAGGGTATGTGACATTTAATTACATTTTACAGGAGACACATATCTCACAAATTGTGTGTGCAATGATTATTTTGCCAGTTAGAAGCAATGATAGCATTGTTAGCTGCTAGGTGGCTAAGTAACAAGTACGTTGACAGTGTCTAAGGGCGTTGCTAAGAGTTACCTTTAGCTTGAACTAGCTAGCTTGCTAGCCACCTCCATGCATTTTAGCTAAAGAGATGTGTGTATGTGTGTGTGTTGTGAGTAGCAGACAGACATCTCTGTGGTGAATACCGTCCTGCGTATGGGACCGGATGGGCAGCTGTCCTCCACTGCGTGGTCGGGGGCTGACTCTTTCTCCACACCCGCTCAGCAGCAGTACACTGATCCTGAGCCACAGGGCCAGAACTGCTATGAGGTCAAACTTAACACTTAAGCCTTTACCATATTATCAAGCCTTTACCATATTATCACTTAGTAACTCCACCGGTTTACATGCGTCATTCTCTCCCATAGCCTCTATTTGACCACCAAGAGGACTGAGGACATTGCCCTGAGGGTCACCACCCTACGCCAGGCCTTCACAGTGAGTCAACCACCCTTTCTCTGTGCTTTCTCTCTTCTGTCTTCTGTCAGATGGTGTCTCACTATTTTTTCCCCCTTTACCAGACCCTGCGCAGTTCCACCCAGAGCAAGAACCAGCTGTACGTGGCTGGGAAGGTCCTGCTGGGAGCACTGGTTCAGGCCAATCACAAGGTAAGACATTGGCTTCCTCCAACAGAGTGAATTATCAAGAGAAAATGTAACAACCGTTTACTGACATTGTCTCTCTTGTTCTGTATAGGACGAGGCACAGTTCATTCGTGCCTATGATGACCTTGTTGGGTACCTGAGTGATCCCTCCAAACAGGGTGACATTGAGATGGAGCTGGCAGAACATCAGGTTAGTTCATTCACTTCAGTAGTCTCACATTGATTACCTGTGCCTGTATTGGGTCCTTCTTTTTAATATCATTGCTATTTTGTTGTAAATGTTTTTGTCTTTTGTTAGATTAGCCATGTCAACCTCATAGACATCCTCTATGAGCTGGTTCTGTTTGGGGTGATGGTGGGGAGGCCCCTGGTGGTGGTGAGTACTGTTCTTATACTGAAGACTGTTACAGGGTGACTTTGTTGACAAGTTCATATGACTCTCTGCTCTCTCCTCCTATGTTTGCTGTTAGCAACCTGGTGGTTTTGTGGAGCGTCTGTACTCTCTCCTACACTCCTGCCTGCCTGCCAGCAACATGAAACCAGAGGCTGAGAGATGCCTGCTGCACCTGAAGGTACAGACAAGTTCTGATGTTGTTACTGTTCCTTCTCTCTAGTATTTAGCATCCAATCTATTGTTCAGTTTAAATGAGTACTGTGAACTAGCAGTAACTCAGAGCCTTACCTCAGGGCGGGCTGATGATGCTTCTGGACGACATGTTTGGTCAGGAGGTTCCCTGGTACTTCAACACGGAGTCTCTGGTCGTTGGAGTCTCGAGCCTCCTGGAGCACCACCTTCAGCTTCTCTAATGGCGTCCTTCTGAGGGGGCACGCACACACACACACGCACACACACACACACACGCTATTAAGTAATCGGAATAAGTCATTTTAAATGATTGGAAGTAATTTTATTCTTACCACTAAAGTTGCACTCCCCCTCCCCCTCTCTTTCTCTTTTTTTCTGTCTTTCTTTTTTAGGAATTCCACAGGGTCAAACTCCATCAGTAACCGCAAAGGATACTTCAGTGAAATCCAATAAGTATTCTAGTTAAAGTTTAAATAATAACCTCACATGCCTTCTTGTTATGTCCCCCCCTCTCTCCCTTTCCCCTCTCTCTCTCTGATATGCAGGGCCACAGGAGTCTCATTGTCTTTACTTACAGACACTTATTACATATATTTGCAAATAAATGAGTGATAGAGTATCTCAAATTGATTTAATGTCTCTGTGTTTTCTTTTCTTTTGGTGACACTTAACACTAAGGTTTCCTTTTATAATGGGTTTATAATTCAGTTTGCACATTATAAGCATGTGTTGCATTTATAGCATTAGTAACAGTGCAGCCACATATTTTCAAATTATTTGAATTGTCACTATCTATGAATGAATCATTAAAGAGAAGCTACGGGATATGGCAATAACTATTTCTGTATTATTTAACCTCTTATTTTGTGTCTGAATTATCAATGCATAGTTTGTACAAATATAATCAATTGAATCACTGTTTTATCTCATTCAGCCACAGACTAGTTTATCATCGCCAACTTTAGAAGCAGCATTACTGTTAAGTGTGTCGATGTCACTGGTCTACGTGGAATCCACACACATACGCACCACACTGAGGGCATGTAACAGGGACCCGTTTCCAACTCATTAGCGCTACGTTGAGAACTGTAGGCTGAGATTATAGAAATTATCTCGTAGAATCACTTTAATAGTCAAGAAACTACTCAGAAATCATACCACAATTAAACTTGAAAAAGTTCCAGAAGAAACATTGTTTCTCTTTAACAGAGCAATATCCAAGACTGCGTAAAGAGGGAGAAAAATATCTTTCTTAAAGATCAGATTTTAGTAAATAGATATTATTGCACAAAATTGGGCTATAAGAATCTCAAAGACAGAATCAAACATTTCACTCTCTATAGTAGTGATTTTGGTGTCTAGTGTCAGAGGAACATATTTCATCCACACATTAAGTAAACACAACTAAACTAATTCATATGTAATGTCCTCCAACTTTACATCAAGAATAAAGACACACTGTGTACTCTGTACCAGTATAGTAACACTACTACTAGAATATATGGACTTGCAATGGAATTTGGCCTTGGAGGGCTACAGGTCCTAGGCCCCCCATTCCCTAGCATCTGATTTCATGTCTCTGCATTGTGTACTGGTTATGGCATGGTACCACTAGGTGAAAGGTCGAGAGGCACATAGAATATTGTACAATTCCAACAGTCCCCTCTTTGATTATTTTAAACAAAGTATAATAATCAAGAATTACCAAAATGAATAATAAAAACATGAAAAAATATAAAAGTAACAACAGGAAATATAAAAGAACCACTTTCCTCATCTTACTAGTGAGTGAGATCTGCTTGTCCTATTTCACACATACAATACGTTGAGTTGACACCATGAGCATGCATGATGTACAGGACTGAGTGAGCGCTGCAAAACATGTTTGTCTACTGATGCTGTATCTTGAACCGTCATCTGCGTTTAACTCACTCACCGCCAAAGAATTCCGGTACACTCACCACCTGGAGTGCCAAGTGTTTTATGTGGTATTCACCTAGCAATAATACTTGGATTGGCTACAAAATGAAGAAGTCGCCCTTGGTGCTCTAGAATGTTGACAATTTGGGTCTCTGGGACTTTATTCCTGGTCCTCTGTGGCTCAGTTGGTAGAGCATGGCGCAAACAACGCTTAGGTTGTGGGTTAGATTTCTGCTGGGACCATACATACTGAAAAAAGTATGCACTCACTGCAATGTAAGTCGCTTTGGATAAAAGCGGTAGCTAAATTGCATATATTATTATATATTAGTCTCATTTCCCAATATTTCTCGTGATTACGTAGTACCATTAGCCAATTTATCCATCTCCTCTGCCAAAGTCCTGATATCAGTCAGGGCATAGTAAACACCTACAGGAGCTACAACAGAGAGAAGAAAATGTTGAATACCTGTAGTGTGAGACAGTTTGAATATTACATCAGTCTTAAGTAAACGTCTAGTGTACTGTCCTCCTTCAAGTGTATCTAACCAAAATTAGACAGCCACAAACAGAAAATAAATTAGACAGCCCAAAAATTAGACAGACACGCAAACACAAAATAAATATAACATTGAGTGCTAAAAACAACGCATTAAATGCAGAGCAGAATAATTAGTGCTATTGACAATTGTCGTTGCTAGGATTGCGTCTTTCTTGTGCCATTTCCCTAGATTCACATGACCGTACCTGTTTTCAATTAGTGGCATTTTGGTTAATAAAATGGAGAGCACGCTCCGAAGTTAGCTCTGGCTTCAGTCTCCGTTATTAAAACCCAACACCTATCACAGAGTTAGAGTAGTAACATAGAGTAGGCCATTAGAACACAAATAAATAAGTGTTGTTCAATATGCTTCAGCTGGGTAGTTGAGACCTAGTGACTTTGGAGTCTGCTATTGATGTCTGTCAACATGAAATCTGTCAAGAAATCTGCCCTATTTCACTCTATGAGAAATCCCATAGGAATGATTTTCGTCCTGTGGAGAGATAGAAATAGAAATGTAGTAAAGTGTCTTATTGGTCAATAATGGTCTGTAATGAGAGTTGGTGTCATTACAGATTCACACAAAACAAACTCAAGCAGTAGTCAGTCACCATTTCAAGTTATATTTAATAGACTAGGACAGTTCAGATTAAAATACATGTTCATCTGGGTTTAAAGATGAGAACATAAAACCTCTTCTGATAGAGAGGGACTTCAAAAATGTAATTGGATATAGGGCCATTGCAGATTTTGTCCACAGCCACTCCCATGGAAGTCATTAAAAAACAATTTAAAAAAACATTGCTAATTATGTGAAACACCAAATTTCCTGATTCATGGCTCATTCTGAGAATTGGAATCATATACCAGCTATATACTAACTATGTATAACTTTGGTTTGTAGTCTCACCGAGGTCCAGCTCTCCACCAAGGGCACTGCAGAGGGACACAGCACGCCTCACCGCCCCCCTCTCACCTCCCACAGGGACCAGGTACAGGAGCTGCAGGAGGAGGGCTTTGCTGGAGCTGAGGGGAGACAGAGGAGGGAGCGTACATTGTACAATGAGAAATCCTCCTCCCTCCTCCTCATCAGAGATCAGTGTGTCTGTCCTTACCCCAGACGGACTGTGTCTAAGTGGGATGAGCTCTGTGCTGTGTCCCTCTGCTCCTTTGCTGACAGGTCCACAAAGGAGGAGCAGGAAAAATCCAGCCTGTGCTGCAAAGCCCTGAGCTGCTCTGCTGCTGCCCCCTGCTGGATGTGTGAGGCAGTGCAGCAGTGGAGGAACCTCAGCAGCAGCCTCCTGTCAACACTGCAGCAAGGGATACAGGGTCAGCTGTACCTGGTGGAAGACCTCGTTGATGAAGATGATGTTGTCCCGCCAGCCGGACAGCGTGCTGCTGTTGGAGTGGCTCTTCTCTGGCTCGGCAGGCCCGTTGGGCTCCCCCTCCTCTCCAGTCCTTCTCCTTCCCCTGGAGAATTGCATATATAAAACTTTTTTTTATAGATTGGTGTTACAAATTCTTTAGCTGAGTAGTTTTACTGAGTTAATACCTATGTCTGATCTAAATTTCATGTGAATGGCTGCAATGGAAATATGTTGAATTAAACATTTGTTGATGTGTTGAATACTTATTTTCCCGCACTGTATATACACACTCACTGAGCACGTTATTAGGAACACTATACTATACTCGGTAGGGCCTCCCTTTGCTCTGAAAACAGCCTCAATTCTTTGTGGCATTGATTCCACAAGATGTTTATAACATTTCTTTGACATTCTGGTCCATGATGACATGATTGCATCACGCGATTGCTGTAGATTTTTCAGGTGCACTTCCAAGCTGTGAATCTCCCGTTCTACCACATCCCAAAGGTGTTGTATTTGATTCAGATCTGGTGGCTGGGAAGGCCACTGAAGAACACAGAACTCATTGTTATGTTTCTGAAACCAGTTTTAGACGACTTTTGCTTTGCGACATGGTGCATTAGCATGCTGGAAGTAGCCATTAGAAGATGGGTAAATTGTGGCCATGAAGGCATGCACATGGTCAGCAACAATACTCAAATAGGCTGTGGCATTCAAGCAATATGATTGATTGGTATTAACAGGCCCAGAGTGCCAAATAAACATTCCCCACACCATTACACCACCTCCACCATGAGAATGTGTACAGGTGTTCCTAATAAAGTGTTTGTTGAGTGTATATATATATATATATATATATATATATATATATATATATATATATATATATATTTGTATTTATTATACTACAGCATGTATTATACTTCATCACTTTCATATTTATTTGTGTCTCTGTGTGTGGTTTACATATGTATGTATATATAGTGTGTGATTTTCTCGAATTGTAGGACATCAGCACTTATTACCGTCTACCTTTTTCTAAAATGTTTGTTAATATATCACAACACTTACGCATGGCCACTTTATTATGGGGGTTTTACGTCCTGTTATCTCTAATTGTCTTATCACTATGCGTATTACTAATTTATTACATGTCCCCAGCATTTTCTTTTTATCTTAAAATTGTTATTATCTATTTATATAGGCAGGCCTATATTTGCACTTTCGCCCACGTAGCACTTCATCTCCTAAAGACCATTTGGGAAGACGTGATATGTGCACCCTGAGATCTAAGTGTCATTTCGATGAGGTCTGTAGCAGAGGCCATAAAGCACAGCAAACAAATAATCATGTGTTTAAATATCCTTGTCGTTTTGAAAAATGACCATTGTCACCTGCACAGGAATGCCATGCGGACAACATTGAAGAAATGTGCTTCTCGAATCTATCATTAACGACTGTTTCCACACGCTTTTTTCATTGCATTGCCATATTATCAGTTGGTCATTGATGCCTCACGAATAACGACAATGCGTCGAAAATTAAAGAAATGTAAACATGAATTATGTCATTACTGTCGAAGCATCGAAAAGCTGTATGCGTAAAGGCGTCTCACAGTGGCTTGCCTGAAACAAAAACAAAGGAATTTGTAGCGCCCCTTTGCTGGTCTGGGCAATTAATAGGGGTGGCTAACCTGAATTCTTTAAATAAAATGTTATCTCTAACTATTATTGTATTTTTACTTTGTCTGTTCACATTAACACAGTCCCACCAATTACTTGTCTTTTGTTATTTTATTCAAATCAGTCCTCTTTCATTTATATTAAATCCCCAAAATAGAGTACATGAAATGAAATACAATAACTCTTAACATGCACATACAAATATCAAAATGTAAATGGTAAACACTGTAAACCTCAATGAAAAGAAATAAAACCTATTCTAAAGCCGGCAATGATAACTACGACAACAATACCAAAGTCCAGTGCGTTGCAGGCCTGGCGCGTGTAGCTTGCGTGCGTTGTAGCTCACCTAAAATGGCGGCTCCTTCACTCTCACGAGCTAGACGACAAAAACCAAACTCCCAGTTCCTTAAGCCGGCAGCCTCGCGAAGCTCCTCTCTCGGCAACCGGGGTAGTTCTCTCAAACGGCAGGAATCTTTGGTGCTACTGTCTCTCCCGGTGGCTATCGACGTTTTGAACTCCCGTGTTGGTCGAACACACAGCCCATAAGCCTCCGAAGAAAAACTAGCTCTCTCACTGTAGGCTAGGCTAAGCCAGGTGGTTGACCGTCGGAACGGTTACTCCTCTGCAGAGAAATTGTTCCAAAACAGGTCATACGCCGAACGTAATAACTTATAAGATGCACGGGTTGTGCACTCGCATTATTACCTTGTTCTAAACACAGAAATAAGTGGGCTACCTATTTCCACAATATTAACCAGCACAGCAGCATATTCCATGCGTTCTCTTCGTTCGCCATCCCGAATCTAACTTCTCCTTCTCATCCACCTGACACCTGACCTTCATCTCACTTTTTCATTGGCTCATGAAAATAAACAAAATGCACAAACTTTACATTTGAATCTTTTCTGACAGAAATCAAAAATAAATTCCTTTACAATATTGCCAGCATTGTGAACACAGTATTTAAGAAAACAAAATACATTTTACATCAGGTAAATAATTCAATACATGAACTTAACCCATGAAACTCTATTCAATATCAAACATAGTAATAGTTTTACCCTTTTTAAGTCCTATGTATTCTATTAATGAACTTATTCTATTTATACTATTTATTAGTTCCTATTTATTAATCAAAGAACTTTTAATAGTTAGGCCTAATTTTCCATAGGGCTACAAATTGGAGACACATGTGCTTACAGGGGCGTCGAACCGGCGGCTCCCCTTGATGGAGCAAAGTTGTTACATTGACAAAGACAAGCTCCGCGCTCATGGGCAATTTGTAGGGGGCAACTGTGCTGCGAGTATCTAAGCAGTCGTATTGACTGGATGAAATGCAATGTTTCAAACAGATCTGATGAATTCACCTGCTTTGAAAAAGTGTGCATCAGGGAGTGCTTTTGACACGAAGCAAAAATCTACAGTCAAGCGTCCTTCAGCAGACAGCCTTGTGTTCTTTAGTCATGAGACTTGTCAAAACGGCAGAAAAAAATGGTCACAAACGAAATATTGTTTCTACACTTAAAATGAACAAAGAAAAAATGAGCTAGCCTGATATAACTCATGTTCATGACGATGCAAATGTAAAGAGATTTCGAACTGTTCTGTTGCACACGTTGTGACTCATTTTATTTTTCTACAAGAATCATTTACCATGACGGGAATCGAACCCGGGCCGCCCTGCGTTAAAAGGCAGATTCCTATCCGCTAGACCAAGACGTGATATGTGCACCCTAAGATATCGAAGTGTCACTTCGATGAGGTCTGTAGCCGAGGCCATAGAGCATACCAAACAAATAATCAGGTGTTTAAATATCCTTGTCGTTTTGAAAAATGACCATTGTCACCTGCACAGGAATGCCATGCGGCCACCATTGAAGAAATGTGCTTCTCAAATCTGTCTTTATAGTAAATTTAAAGACAAATACTAGCCTTAGTAATCCCACACCTAGGGGAAAAGGTCACAAGGACACCAGATGGTCCTGGAACATCTCAGAGGGGTGAGATCACTTAGGTGGGGGCTGACTAGGGGGTATGGATGCTTTGAAGTAGAGTGGTATACAGCTGTGTAAACATCATCAGGTGATCTGGGGACAGGATGGATGGGTGATAAACACAGTTGTAAACAGCCAAGACAAAAGGGCTTTAGAAAACAGCCTAGGTCAATTGATCTCTACAGTAGACTGATCGGCGCCAAGCCAAAGGGGGCGTAGCCCCGGGATGACGAAATGTAGTTCTTGAATATTATTGGTGTATGTAAACAGGAAGTAGACGTTTGTTGAATGAAGGGTGTTGACCTATGTGAAGTCTATAAAAAGACAGGTAACGGAAGTGAAAAGTGTGTTCAACTTTGCAAACCTGACCCGGCTTTGTTCTCTGTGAATAAAGTCTCTGAATGAATCAACAGCTCTGGTTAACGGTATGTTATTTCAAAATACCATGATTTAAATTCCACTACATATTTGGCGTCACGAACAGGATGGATAAATAAGGCTCGCATCGTGAACTATCGTTGAGAAGGGGACCGGACAATTTATACAAATTTAATGAGCTCAAAAACAAAGTAAGCAGAATTCGTGCTTTTAGTATAGAAAATTTGTATAGATCGCCCTGGACCTTTGGCCTCCGTGGTGGAACACGTACATGAGTCTTACCCATAAAGACATAGACACATACACATAATTATACCAATATAGACACATACTCATTCATACATTGTCATACATACAACCACATTCTCAAACACATATACATACATGCAAGTACATAAGTTGTTGGTTATATCTATATTTGATTCCCAAGGTGTAAGACACCAATTGTGATTAGGATATCTCAAGTTGAGTCCAAAGTGGTTGCCTAACATATTTCTTTAATTATACAGTAGAATCCTAGATAACCAATAATACAATATTGTTCTCTTTTGACAAATTACAGAAAAGAGTGAAAAGTAAGACATTTTACAATAACCCTAAAAAATAATTACTGCAAAAGGAAAAATGGAGAAAGGGATTACCCTGGTAACTCCAGTAGAAATATTAGAGAATAAAAACCCTCTTTTAAATAACCAAATAAAAGAGATGTCAGAAAAATGGGAAAAACTAACCAGTAAGAATTATACTAAGTGGCCAAAAGAAGGGACATTTGATGTTGCAGTGGGTAAGGAAATGGGAACACTGATAAGAAACCCCAAAACTCGAGTAAAGTCAAGAAAGAGAGAAATAGATATGTTAAAATTGTTCAAAACAGAAGGAGAAGCAATGTTAAAAGAAGAGAAGGGAAGTGAAGTGAGAAAGGGATCTAGAAGCCCTATAGAGCTGGATTGTTATGCAAAATTAGAAGAAGGTGTGTGGAGGTCAGAGTCAAGGCAAGAGAAGAGGACTAAACCATTGGAAGCCGGAGTAAGAGAGAAATATTAGGAGAAGACATGAGGAAAGATCCAGGAATACTGAACGAGAGTTGAGGAATAGGGAAAAGATAGGTCACCCAGATAGATATCATTGCCCCATCCTGATAAAAGGAAATCAAGGACACTATGTGCCCTGGGGTATGCAGGATGTGCAGGGAATAGTTAGCGGATTACTTAACATACATGATGGAGCAGGTAAAGGGATTAGAAGCCTTGAGGAAGAGACTGCAGGGAAACTGCTGGCGGTGGGAGACCTCATAGCCCTGTTGGCCAAGGTACTGGGGGAGGCAAAGATGGAAGACGTTCTCATAAGCTGTGGACTGAAAGAAGCAAAGGACAATACCAGAGCCGATGGGATGTCATTTGACCAGACCAGAAATGAGAGGTGGACAACCCTGAGAGAAGAATATCCACAAAGGATGGATATTAAGACCCTGAAGGGAGACCCACTGGGAGAGACTGAGGATCCTGCCACATACCTGCACCAGCAACCAAAGAAGTGGAAACTAGAGACTGAAGTCGACCCAGAGGGAGACCCACTGATGACAACTCTGTTCAGAACCGCAGTGGTAGATGCCATGTCCCCTCCGGTGAAAAGCAGGTTAGAGGATGTGGTGGGACTCACGTCCAAAACACACAAGGATGAGTCAAGGCTAAAGGAGCAAGAAAAGGGGGACCAGAGAAGGTTAACACAGCTCCAGCTGGGGGAACTCACAAAACGAAAACAAGGCGTAATGGGCGCCGAAACCAAGAAACCAGTTCCATACAGAGCCATACCAGAACCACTTCCAGTGCTGAGACCTCAGGGACAAGAGCAACCCACCGTACTTGTAGTTCAGGTGCATACGCAGCAGCCCCAGCAGTTTAAGCCAGGGAAGGGCAGAAAGAGACCCCAAGGACGGTTCCAAAGAACAAACCCAAAAGGTCCATCTGACATGTGCTGGACATTTCCAAAGGGATTGTACTAATCCGAAATCGAGGGAGAATAGTAAACAGGGCTATAGTCAGCAACAGCAGAGGCCTCCACAAGGACCGGCCAATCCATATAGGGGACTAAATTATGGTTACTAGCTTCCAGTATTAACCACAGAAGCTGATCAAGAACCAATGCTGTAGGTTCAAATAGAAGATAGGAGATAGAGCCACAACCCTGCCCATACTGATCTCTGACCGGACTCCGGTGAATCTCTTGGGGAGGGATGCAATATGCATGCTGGGGATGAAAATATGGTGTTCCCCAGAAGGTGTATATGTAGATAATATGGTAATAAAGATACAAGAAATACCAATAACTGCAAGCGCAAATGTTTACTGGTTAAGGGAAATAAATTATGAAATAGAGCAAAATTGGTTAAGATGGAGAAAATGTATTGAAGCCCAATTGCCAGATGCAAGGAGACCACGATTTGACTTAAATTGCAACTCCTGCCAAGAACAAATCTGGCAGGAGCAAACCAAAAATCTGGTTGTCCCATTAATGTCACAATATATTATAGGGGAAAACAGGGAGCAGCTATACAAATAGATGAATTAGAATTCGTACAAAAGTGGTATAATAGACCTAATGCTGCTCATCATGGGTCATAAATGGTAAATAAAGGGTATAGAGCAAGAGTCTTGGGACCAATGATGAGAACCACATTAAAAAGTATTTGGAAAGAAACAAGTAACCCATTGGTAAAACATTTTGCGGATAAGGAATTCATAAAAATAATATATACCACAGGAAGTAGCCATATTGGTTGAACAACAGGTTCAGATGAAAGAAAAGTCAGATAATCAATTAAATAGAACCAATAACGCAACTAGAGGATATGATACGCATGCATCGGATTGCAGGGCCATTTGAGCAATCCATGTGGCTCTGAAGGGGGGCGAAGGTGGACTCTACAGGATTGTGGAGATCATATGAGGGTACTATAGTAGCGCCTACTGGGCTACTGGGGATTTTTGATCACTGCGCAAGGGGGGAAGTTGTGAGAAAGATAAAAATCCAAGGGTATTGGGCACCCTATGTACAGGCAATGGTAGAAAATGCATTTAAACTTATAGGTTAATTTATTAAAAACATTTAAATTACAAATTTGGTAATGGAATATGGAGACATGATAAAAAAGGTAATTGGGAAGAGATACATGCTTGTTGATATAGATAGATTCAGAAGATGGGTAGAAGCAGGGAACAGGGGTTACATTTCTAACAAGAGAAGAAATACCCAGATTTGGAATAACTAATGAGATTAGCTCAGATAATGGTGCAGTATTTATTCAGAAAACTGTGAAACAAGTCATACAGCAGTTAAGAATAATGCAAAGATTGGGTTGTGTCTACCATTCACAATCACAAGGAATGGTAGAATGAATAAATGGTACCCTCAAAACAAAGCTGAATAAGATATGTGCCAGCGCAAAGCTTAATTGTGTAAATGCCTTGCCACTTGTATTAATGAACTATCGCATGCAGACTAACAGAAACACGAATTTAACACCGCATGAAATGCTTACGGGTCGACCCATGCCATTGCTAACAATAAGAGGACCTTACAAAGGACCACCGCTTGAACAACGCCAGATAGAATTGATACAATATATGAATTGATTAACTGAGATACACAAAGTTATATGTTCACAGGAAAAAGACAAGCAGCTGGAGCCGGAGACACCCCTGCCCAATCCGAGAACTCCAGGAGACCAGGTGTACATCAAAGTCTTCAGAAGGAAGTGGAACGAGCCAAGGAGAGAGGGACTGTACGAGGTAGTGAGAGCCACCCCCACTGCAATACAAGATCGAGGGAGCCTAACCTGGTACCACTAGAACCACAGCACCAGGGTCCCGAGGCAAGAACTCAGGCAAACCAGAGAAGAAGACGAAGGAATGGGTGAGATCGTACAGGAGCACAGAAGGAATGAGGGCACAGACTTTGGGAAATTAGACTGGTTTGACAACATCCTAGGATCATGGGGAGGAATGTTGGCGAAAATGGGAATAATGGTTGTGATAGTGATTGTAGTGTTAGGACTGTTATTTTGTTGTATAATGCCTGTTTTGAGATCCTTTTTTATACAGAGCACAATTAAGCAGATGAGTGTAACCAGAGGGATAGCTCCAATGGCACTCAACAGAATGGGAGGCCAACTAGACCTATATCCTGTTCTCGACTGGGGAGGCAGCAGTGAGTCTTCTGCCCCCTCATCCGATGATGACGAGATTGTCTACACTCCCAGCCAGGACTAGCCAGCGCTAACAGCTACACCTACATGGGAGAAGCATTGCTACAATCCTCAAGAAAGACGAAACCCTGGCCATACAAGGACTATATTCCCTTTGGGAATATTGACAATTTGAATGGACATTGACGTGTTTTAAAGTCTTATGTGTGACAATTATTGTGTGTAGTACTGATAGAATGGCCATGTTGAATGTATGCATAGAGACACAATGGGATGGCTATGGATCAGAGACAGGGGATGGTCCCCTGTGTTGGACATAAAGTCCCATTATAGGTTGATGTGTTGTGTGTTGTTTTATTTTTATTAACAATTTGTGTAATCATTTAAATGTAGTTTAGTTGTTGCTCATGGGGACGGGTGCTCGTTTGCAGACCTGTAACGTGGTTGCTCAATGATTGGATATGGTGAGAACCGTGGGGGAATTTTCCCTAATGAAAGAATGGGTTTTTCGCCCCCACCTGTAAAGGAGGCGTGTCCCCAGGAGCTAATAGAATGTCATGCTGTTGATGTCATACAGGTTATGTTTACTTCTGTGAGTCGCCTATGTATGTTGTCTTGAAATCACTTATATGTTTTATTGCTGTGTCATTGATGTGGGACTATTAAGTCCCAAAGGGGGGAATATATAGTAAATTTAAAGACAAATACTAGCCTTAGTAATCCCACACCTAGGGGAAAAGGTCACAAGGACACCAGATGGTCCTGGAACATCTCAGAGGGGTGAGATCACTTAGGTGGGGGCTGACTAGGGGGTATGGATGCTTTGAAGTAGAGTGGTATACAGCTGTGTAAACATCATCAGGTGATCTGGGGACAGGATGGATGGGTGATAAACACAGTTGTAAACAGCCAAGGCAAAAGGGCTTTAGAAAACAGCCTAGATCAATTGATCTCTACAGTAGACTGATCGGCGCCAAGCCAAAGGGGGCGTAGCCCCGGGATGACGAAATGTAGTTCTTGAATATTATTGGTGTATGTAAACAGGAAGTAGACGTTTGTTGAATGAAGGGTGTTGACCTATGTGAAGTCTATAAAAAGACAGGTAACGGAAGTGAAAAGTGTGTTCAACTTTGCAAACCTGACCCGGCTTTGTTCTCTGTGAATAAAGTCTCTGAATGAATCAACAGCTCTGGTTAACGGTATGTTATTTCAAAATACCATGATTTAAATTCCACTACATCATTAACGACTGTTTTCCACACGCTTTTTTCATTGCATTGCCAGATAATCAATTGGTCATTGATGCGTCACGAATAACGACAATGCGTCGAAAATTAAAGAAATGTAAACATGAATTATGTCATTACTGTCTAAGCATCACAAAGCTGTATGCGTAAAGGCGTCAGGAAGACATTCCCGAGACTGCACCTGTAGTGTGTTCACTGTATGTCCACAGGAGTGTAAAGAGGATCAGGCTGCCCTGATGATGGAGGCAGCAGGACCGGCAGCTTTCGCAGCCTACACCCCACTCCCACAGAGGACATCAAGACGGGCCAGGCACACGAGAGAGAGGGCCAGAATGGCTAAAGAAAGAAAGGAAGAGAAGGAGGGTTGGAGGAGGGAGATGGAGGAGAGAGCGGAAGAGGTGGAGGGAGCCCAAAACCTTCTGCATAAGGTGAAGGAGCACACCGATGCAGAGAAGGACAGGCTGAAGGAGGAGAGAGAGAGGGTGGACAAGGACAGAGAAATGGTGGACAAGGACAGAGAAATGGTGGACAAGGACAGAGAAATGGTGGAGAGGAAGAGGAAGATAGTCAACCATCTTAAAGATAATATGGAGAGGAAGAGGAAAGTGTTGGATAGAGACACTGAGAAAGTGAATGAATGCAATGCAATACTCAGTCGCATTCAAAAGACGCAGGAAAATAACAAAAAGGATTTGGAGGAGAGGATTGTCCAGTTGGAAATAAAGGCGAAAGAGGTGGAGGAGGTGGAGAAAGTGACAAAGGAGATGGAGGAGACTTTCCAGAGGGAGATGGAAAAAACAAGAAATGAGATGAAGAGGAGAGAGAAGGAGGTGGAGGAGAGAGAGAGGGTGGTGCAGGAGAGAGAGAAGGAGGTAAAGAAGAGCGAAGAGAGATTAAAGATGAGTGAGAAGGAGACCGAAACAATGGAGGTGATGAAGAGAAGGGTAGAAGAGGTCGACAGAGAGATGGAGAGAATCCTAGAGGAGAAAGAAATGGAGGTGAAACAAGTGAAAGAGAGGATGGAGGTGATGAAATGGGCAGAGGAGGAGAGAGAAAAAGACAGGAATGAGAAGAAGAAAGAAAAGGATATTGAATGGATGAGAAAGGAGTTGGAGGCGATGAAGAGAGTAGAGGAGGTGGAGAGAGAGAAGGAGAAAATCCTGGAGGAGAAAGAATGCGACGTTAAACGTGTGAGAGAAGAGATGGATGTGATGATAAAGAATATGGTGGAAAGGAGGGAGAGGGAAGTGAAAGAGGAGATGAGGATGAAGACAGAGATGGAGAGAGAGAGGGAGAAGATTGAAAAGGAGAAAGAAAAGGTTATTGAATGGATGAGAAAGGAGATGGAGGCGGGTATGAAGAGAGAAGAAGAGATGGAGAGAAAGATGGAGAGAATCCTGGAGGAGAAAGAAAGGGAGGTGAAACAAGTGAAAGAGAGGATGGAGGTGATGAAATGGGCAGAGGAGGAGAGAGAGAGAAACAGGAGTGAGAAGGAGAAAGAAAAGGATTTTGAATGGATGAGAAAGGAGTTGGAGGCGATGAAGAGAGTAGAGGAGGCCGAGAAAGAGATGGAGAGAATCCTGGAGGAGAAAGAAATGGAGGTGAAACAAGTGAAAGAGAGGATGGAGGTGATGAAATGGGCAGAGGAGGAGAGAGAAAAAGACAGGAATGAGAAGAAGAAAGAAAAGGATATTGAATGGATGAGAAAGGAGTTGGAGGCGATGAAGAGAGTAGAGGAGGTGGAGAGAGAGAAGGAGAAAATCCTGGAGGAGAAAGAATGCGACGTTAAACGTGTGAGAGAAGAGATGGATGTGATGATAAAGAATATGGTGGAAAGGAGGGAGAGGGAAGTGAAAGAGGAGATGAGGATGAAGACAGAGATGGAGAGAGAGAGGGAGAAGATTGAAAAGGAGAAAGAAAAGGTTATTGAATGGATGAGAAAGGAGATGGAGGCGGGTATGAAGAGAGAAGAAGAGATGGAGAGAAAGATGGAGAGAATCCTGGAGGAGAAAGAAAGGGAGGTGAAACAAGTGAAAGAGAGGATGGAGGTGATGAAATGGGCAGAGGAGGAGAGAGAGAGAAACAGGAGTGAGAAGGAGAAAGAAAAGGATTTTGAATGGATGAGAAAGGAGTTGGAGGCGATGAAGAGAGTAGAGGAGGCCGAGAAAGAGATGGAGAGAATCCTGGAGGAGAAAGAAATGGAGGTGAAACAAGTGAAAGAGAGGATGGAGGTGATGAAATGGGCAGAGGAGGAGAGAGAAAAAGACAGGAATGAGAAGAAGAAAGAAAAGGATATTGAATGGATGAGAAAGGAGTTGGAGGCGATGAAGAGAGTAGAGGAGGTGGAGAGAGAGAAGGAGAAAATCCTGGAGGAGAAAGAATGCGACGTTAAACGTGTGAGAGAAGAGATGGATGTGATGATAAAGAATATGGTGGAAAGGAGGGAGAGGGAAGTGAAAGAGGAGATGAGGATGAAGACAGAGATGGAGAGAGAGAGGGAGAAGATTGAAAAGGAGAAAGAAAAGGTTATTGAATGGATGAGAAAGGAGATGGAGGCGGGTATGAAGAGAGAAGAAGAGATGGAGAGAAAGATGGAGAGAATCCTGGAGGAGAAAGAAAGGGAGGTGAAACAAGTGAAAGAGAGGATGGAGGTGATGAAATGGGCAGAGGAGGAGAGAGAGAGAAACAGGAGTGAGAAGGAGAAAGAAAAGGATTTTGAATGGATGAGAAAGGAGTTGGAGGCGATGAAGAGAGTAGAGGAGGCCGAGAAAGAGATGGAGAGAATCCTGGAGGAGAAAGAAATGGAGGTGAAACAAGTGAAAGAGAGGATGGAGGTGATGAAATGGGCAGAGGAGGAGAGAGAAAAAGACAGGAATGAGAAGAAGAAAGAAAAGGATATTGAATGGATGAGAAAGGAGTTGGAGGCGATGAAGAGAGTAGAGGAGGTGGAGAGAGAGAAGGAGAAAATCCTGGAGGAGAAAGAATGCGACGTTAAACGTGTGAGAGAAGAGATGGATGTGATGATAAAGAATATGGTGGAAAGGAGGGAGAGGGAAGTGAAAGAGGAGATGAGGATGAAGACAGAGATGGAGAGAGAGAGGGAGAAGATTGAAAAGGAGAAAGAAAAGGTTATTGAATGGATGAGAAAGGAGATGGAGGCGGGTATGAAGAGAGAAGAAGAGATGGAGAGAAAGATGGAGAGAATCCTGGAGGAGAAAGAAAGGGAGGTGAAACAAGTGAAAGAGAGGATGGAGGTGATGAAATGGGCAGAGGAGGAGAGAGAGAGAAACAGGAGTGAGAAGGAGAAAGAAAAGGATTTTGAATGGATGAGAAAGGAGTTGGAGGCGATGAAGAGAGTAGAGGAGGCCGAGAAAGAGATGGAGAGAATCCTGGAGGAGAAAGAAATGGAGGTGAAACAAGTGAAAGAGAGGATGGAGGTGATGAAATGGGCAGAGGAGGAGAGACAGAGAAACAGGAATGAACAGGAGAAAGAAAAGGATATTGAATGGATGAAAAAGGAGTTGGAGGCAATGAAGAGAGTAGAAGTGGTCGAGAAAGAGATGGAGAAAATCCTGAAGGAGAAAGAAGATGACGTTAAACGCATGAGAGAAGAGATGGATGGGATGATAAATAATATGGTGGAAAGGAGGGAGAGGGAAGTGAAAGAGTTGATGACAAAGATTACAGAAGATGTCATGAAGAGGATGAAGACAGAAATGGAGAGAGAGAAGGAGAAGACTGAAAAGAAAAGAGTAATGGCGGCGAACCTGGAGTTTGCCAGAGAGAGCATGGAGAGGGCTTTCCATAAAGGGAAACAAAATACAGGTATGCCCTCCATTATCTGCTTACAGTGCATTCTAAGGATGATCCTTTTGGCTTCTCAAATCACCTCAAAATAATTTAGATTTTATCTATACAAATGATAAGACAATTTTTCTCTTTCAGATATTTCAACACAGAGACAATTCTGGAAATCCACAACTATCCCGAACTTACTACCACAATAACTACCCTGCATACTACCACTATAACTACACTTGCCATTTCAATTCTCTTTCATAAAAGTCATATTCAAAGGCAAACTGTGTGTCATGTTTGAAATGCTGTATTTTACAAGTTGCATAGCTGTAAACTATGTTGAGTGATGATGAGTTTAGGAAGAAAAGGTATGTAAAAAAATGAATACTCCTGCACACACGATTGTTACCTCTGCTTATTTATTGTGTCGACGTTTCGGTTTATGACCTTTATCAAAACATTTTTATCTGTGAGGTCTGTATTCCTAACACCACAAAAAGACAAAGTGGTGGTGTTTGTGTTTTTTACATTTACAAGTTGAGGAAGAAAAAACATGGCACATGTATGCACATGGGTTAGATTAGAAACAATCTGGGTAAACCTTAATTTGAAGAGGTATGCATGAGGTCTGTTATGTTTTTCTCTATATCCCATAATATTGATTACAATGATCAACATATTTGTACCCTGAAAAGAACCCAAACTGAACAAGTTCCCCATTATAAGTACCTGGGCATTTAGATAGATGATACACTTTTAAAATACATGTTGAAAAAGTGATCAAGAGTTTGCGAGTTAGACTTGTACTTGTTTTGTAAAGAAATGTCTTGCTTCACCTTTGATAATAGGAGGAAGATTGTCTTGGCAACGCTCCTCCCTGTCCGTGATTATGGTGACACAATTTAAAATCACACGACAGCCTCAATTCTTAAACCACTAGACCCGATTTATCACTTCATTTATCAGTTCATTTGTAGGCATGTTTTCTGTACCCACCATTGTCTTTTGTATCAGTCTGTGGGTTGGGATTCTTTGACGTTGAGAAGGGCTTATCATTGGATTTCATCTGTATATAAAGCAGTTCTTTTAAAACTCCCATTTTACCTCACATCATTGCTTTTATGGCGACTTAGTGGCGATCAAACTTGCAGCTTGTTACTATTTAATGTCCTTCAAGTGATTACAGAATTGAGAAGAACTTTTTAGCTGCTGTGCTCCTTAGATATGGAATGATCTTCAGGCTAGACTGAGGTTGGAGCACTTGGTCCCTTACACTTGTACCATCATCTGCTTTTTAGTGGACAATATATGCAATAAATACCTTTTTTACACAAACATCTTGAATCAGAATGGGTCAGCCCTAGCCTCTTACACAAACAGGGTCAGAGTCAATGGGTACAAAACTGGAGCAAACGTGTGTATACCAAGATACTGTACCTCGACTCCTTTCCATTCCAAAAGAAATGTGTGCTTCCCTTTCCCTTCACTGAAATGTTGTGGATGACATGTACATAAAGCTATACACTGGTGCAGGTGTGATGTTATGAGAGCTTTAGCATTTAGCATTTCCTGTGTCCAGGCGTTCTATTCACTTCTAATAGGACAAATGAAGGTACACTTGCCTCATAAGGCTCATTCTTGTTTCATTTGTCCTATTAGCTCCTACTGACCTCACTTTACACAGACACAGAGGAGGAGAGACTCAGACTCATTAGAAGTTTATTACTGGATCAGTTTACAAAACAAAGCAAAACAGCATGGAGCGTACAGTACAACAGAGCTTGGAGTACCAGAAATGAACACACACCTCACATGCACACACACATCGGAGCTGTCACAGTGGTATACCTTGGATCACACACAGACACACACACACACACACACACACACACACACACACACACACACACACACACACACACACACACACACACAAACACTCACTCTCTCTCAGGGCTGCATGCGGATAGCTCCATCCAGTTTGTTGACCTCTCCATTGATCATGGGGTTCTCAACCAGTGATGTCACCAGGTGGGCAGGGTCTCCCAGGCGCGAGGGGAAGAGCACTTGGCAGGCCAGGAATGAACGCACCTTCTCAGGTTAACCCGCCAGGAGAGGAGTGGAGAACAGACCTAAGGAGAGGGAGAGAGAGGTTGTCTGATATGGAGAGGAAGGGGGGGGGGAGGAGTGTGTGAAAGAGTGCGTATGTATGTGTGTGTGTTTACTGACTGGGTGCGATGGTGACCACACGGATGTCCATGGGTGCCAGGTCTTGGGCGATGGGTAGAGTCATCCCAACAATACCCCCCTTAGAGGCTGAATACGCAGCCTGACCCACCTACAGAGAGAGAGAGTGAGAGTGAAGGAAGGGGCTGTTGAGACAGTGTTTGTGTGTGTGTGTGTGTGTGTATGTGTGTGTGTGTGTGTGTGTGTGTGTGTGTGTGTGTGTGTGTGTGCGTGCGTGCATGGTGCAATGGAGGTCTTGGCGATCTGTTGGTTCTTGCGTGTGATTGGCTGACGGTACTGCAGCATGTTGACCTCTTCCTCACTGCAGGGTCTACTACAGTTGGAGCAGTCAGAGAGCACAGCCTGGGCCCCTGCAACCAAACATACACCCTGGTTTGGACAAAGGATCCCAATGTCAAGATAATATTGCTGTAGGGAGGCTAGTCTATGACACAATACCATGTGGAAATGTCAATGATTTTCAAAAGATGAGTGGATAGTGGATAGTGGATAGTGGATAGTGCCTGGTGGGGTTGCAGACTTCAGACAGATTGTTGACCTAATACGAAACATTATTACTTTATTTGGACATTATATGATACTTTTGAAGCCCTGAAATAGTGGGAGTATGTTTACAAATGTTTTTTTAAAAACCCATTGAATTAAAGTTGAGAATCTCTACTTTGACCCCATAATATTTGTTTGATTTCAAATCCAAGTGTAGAGCTAAAAGAACAGAAAATGCTTCCTCTTTCCAATACTTATGAAGAGCACTGTATTCATGTTAATCAGTTGCTTCATTACTGTAATATGTGATGTGTTTTGAACTAGTATTTTGAAATACTGTTTTTAGGAGCCAATGATATAAAACAAGTGCATACATGTAAAGAACATAACACATTTTTAGAGGAGTTAAAATATGTAAAATTCAGTATTACTCGAAAGAAAATATTTGCCCAAAAATATTTGCCCCATAGTCCTTCTTGAATCAATGGGTCTGCAAACTGTTAAAACCCGATAGGGATCAAACAAGGAGCAACTATTAGCAGGATGTTAAGATAAAGGCCGACAATAACATCACTGAGTTTTGCCCTCTGCGCAGGGATCCCCTTTCAATCATTCACTAGCCATGGCTTCAACTTCACCTCTCACATACTCTTTCGCCTGTGTTTCATGATCTGAAACACAGGTGTCATGACGGGATAAAATAATCACTTCAGCAGACGTGTCCGGGGTTACTCAGAAGAAGCGATTGAACCTGTAAAGATGGGTTACCTTCCGTACTTCTCCACCGAGACATGGACTCTCCTTGCCTTACTCATCTCTCTGATCGTAGTGTAAGAAGTTTTAATAAAAAATATTATTTGTTAGTTAGTTAGTTGTGATAATACATACAAATGATAGTATTGATAATTACAGTTATCTAACAGTTTCAATGATACCTATGACTTGATCGTTTTGCTTTTGTTTCAAGTCAGATTGTTGATTTATATTTGTTCTGACCAGGTATGGATACTGGCCATATGGAATATAAAAAAAACTAGGCATTCCTGGACCTAAACCCATCCCTTTCCTCGGGACGATAATGGGATATAAGAAGGTTTGTAGAGATTAAGCCCATAAACAACAACATTGTAGACTCATCCATGATGTGTGTTGTTGTGGTGAAAGCCATGGGAGCTGAATATGAATTGTTTTACCCAGAAAAATGGGCAATAAAGCTTTTGAACGAAAACGAAAAGAGAGGAGTGAGAGCCGGTCTGTAGTGGAAAAGGGCCATCATAGACTAAGCCACAGTTCAGGTTTATGACAAGCATTTATGAACTGGCTATTTTTTTGTTTTGTTTTTTTGTTCCCAGGGTGGTTTCACCAATTTTGACACAGAGAGCTTCCAGAAATATGGGAAACTGTGGGGGTGAGTCTGCTAAACTGATCCTGGTTATTGTTAACTATGATGGATATATATATCTCTCAGTGTCTACAGTATACACTCTTAAACCAGGCGGACACCGTGCGATTTTCACAAACACAGACGATCCAACCGACGAAATGGTCTCATACACCAAGACAAATGATCTGTCTTCATGCAAGTACACTGCCCAAGCAACAATTTCATGCTTCCACATTAATAATTTGAATCTGTTATTGAGCGATTTAAGTTTTAAGCTTTTAAGTATTCTGTAGTATGGTCCCAAACACAACTTGTGCGTTGCCAATGTTTGACAACATCCTGGATTCTCATTGGTTGAGGCTCCTATATTGCCTCTGAGCACGTCTCAAACTGCATGAATAAAGAGGAGCCACGACATGTCAGAATTCAAATCGGAAGTGATTGTGTCTTCCCTCCATGTCATTGAAAGGGCAAAAATGTAATTAAAAAAATAAAGAAAAAAAGGGTTCTAAAAGGATTCTTTGGTTGAATAACTCTTATGGGTTCCATTTGCAGTGCCCTGCGTAAGTAATGGGACAAGCATTTTTTCTTCTTTTGCATTATGTAAATGTCCAAATTAAGCACTCATGTTCAGTATTTGGTCCCCAATCCTTTGTATGCAAAAGTGCAAAAGTCTGTGACCCATTGACCCAACCAGACGCTGGGTATCTTCTCTGGTAATGCTCTGCCAGACCTATATTGCAGCGATTGTTGTTTGTTTTTTTAGGATGTTTTGCCCTCCTCTTCAGCAAATTAAATGCATGTTCTATAGGATTCTATAGGATTCTCTTTTTGGCCCTGAATAATTTCCTAGTTGCTATGGCAGTATGTTTTGGGTCATTGTCCTGCTGTATGGTGAAATGCCGTCCAATGAGTTTGGAGCAATTAACTTGTACTTGGACTGACAAGATGTTTCTGAACACTTCTGAATTCATCCTCATCAAAGGAGACAAGTGAGCCAGTTACAGTGGAAGCCATACATGCCCAAGCCATAACACCCCCTCCCCCATATTTCACAGATGATGTGGGATGCTGTGGATATTGGGCAGTTCCTTTTTTTCTCCACACTTTACACTTGCCATCACTCTGGTACATGTTTTTCCAGAACTCTGCAGGCTCTTTTAGGTACTTTTTAGCAAACCGTAACCTGGCCAGCCTGTTTTTGTGGCTAAGTAGTGGTTTGTAGCCTCTGTAGTTCTGCTGGTGAAGTCTTCTGCGGATGGTAGTCTCTGACTCATTGACGCCTACCTCCTGGAGAGTGTTCCTAATCTATGGGGCAGTTTTTATTTTTTTTATTTTTTTATTATGGTGAGCATTTTTTGGTTATCCACTGGAAGTCTTCCTTGCCATTTGCGATTTCTTAGCTCACCAGTGCTTTCTTTCCTTTTAATGAAGTTCCAAACTGTTGATTTTGGTAGGTTTAAGGTTTTGGCTATGTTTCATTTTTTTCTGATATTTCAGCATCATAATGGCTTCCCTGACTTTCAATAACATCTCTTTGGTCCTCATGTTGACAAGACACCAATAGCAGACTGCACAAATTATGTGATGGAACACACCTGACGAACACACCTGTCAAGCCAATTGTCCCATCACTTTAGTGTAGCCTGAAATAGGGGGATTATGCATAAAAATGTTGTAATTTCTGAATGATAAACCAATATGTACATTATATAAAAAATAAAAATCTCTACGTTTTTATTTCAAATCCAAACAGAAGAAAAAATGCTTCACTGTCCCATTACTTTCGCACGGTACTGTATAACCTTCTGTGGAAAAGGGTTCTACATGGAACCCAAAAGGTTTCTTCAAAGGGAGAGTGGAAGAAGAACCCTTTTTGGTTCTAGGTAGCACTTTTTTTCTAAGAGTGCAGGATCTGTGATGGGTCTGTCTGTCTCTATCTACGGTATATTCGCTTGAATGCCACAGCCTATTTGAGTATTGTTGCTGACCATGTGCATCCCTTCATGGCCACAATTGACCCATCTTCTAATGGCTACTTCCAGCATGATAATGCACCATGTCACAAAGCAAAAGTTGTCTTAAACTGGTTTCATGAACATGACAATGAGTTCAGTGTTCTTCAGTGGCCTTCCCAGGATCTGAATCCAATAGAACACCTTTGGGATGTGGTAGAACGGGAGATTCACATCTTGAAAGTGAACCTGAAAAATCTGCAGGAATTGAGTGATGCAATCATGTCATCATGGACCAGAATCTCAAAGGAATGTTTCCAACATCTTGTGGAATCAATGCCACGAAGAATTGAGGCTATCTTTGTTTTTGCTGGTCTGTAGGATCTATGATGGCCGTCAGCCCATCCTGTGTATCATGGACACAGCCATGATCAAAACCATCCTCATCAAGGAATGCAACTCCCTTTTCACTAACAGGAGGGTATTACGCTGAATTGAAGTTGTTGTATGGGGAAAAAAACATAAGGACTCCTTAAATAGATAATATCATTGTTATTATAGCATTATTAATAGTAGGTTAATCTTGCAGTATATAATTATTATTATTTTTCTAGAATATCTATCTCAACGGGCCTCTGTATGACGCCGTGTTTATCGCTGAGGATGATGCATGGAGACGGATCCGCAGTGTCCTGTCTCCCTCCTTCACCAGTGGGCGGATCAAAGAGGTACAGTCCCATCTCTCCTCTCCTTCTTTCATTCATTCCTTTATACAACACAAATAAATGAATGACTAACAACTCTGATGCGCGCGCGTGTGTGTGTGTGTGTGTGTGTGTGTGTGTGTGTGTGTGTGTGTGTGTGTGTGTGTGTGTGTGTGTGTGTGTGTGTGTGTGAGAGTGTGTGTGTGATTTGTACTATGTGTATAGTGTGTATTCATTGTTGTTTGTTGTTGTGTGAAGCAGCAACTTTAATTAATTAATCCAAGACAAATTTTCATCCGGGACAATAAAGTATATTTGATCTTATCTTCGATAAGTTCAGTGGTCAGATGACAGAGTATAGAATAATAGTTCATCTTTGGAGTCACTTATTCTTTGACTATATACATAATGTATCCTGTATGGATGTATATTCTCAGGCTATATAAACATTAAAATAATTCCTGTTTCAAACATGATATTAATATATGTTTTGCACATATTAATCCACGTATCAATCATGATATTTTTCCATGTATCCTTCCCAACTCAGATGCTCAGGATCATGAAGCAGCACTCTGGTAACTTGGTCAGCAATCTGAAGAAGACGGCTGATAACGATGAGCCCATTGAACTAAAGGAGTGAGTATTTATCTCCGAGACGATAAGGTGAATTTGTAATTTCAGTGAACTCCCCCTTTAATTTTGTGGTTGTGGTTCTGGTAGTCAGAGATTGTGTGGTTGTGTTCCAGGTTCTTTGGACCATACAGTATGGATGTGGTCGTCAGTACTTCATTCAGTGTCGACATCGACTCCCTCCACAACCCCTCCGACCCCTTTGTGACCAAGATCAAGAAAATGCTCAAGTTTGACATCTTCAGCCCACTGTTCCTCACAGTCGGTACAACTGCCCCCATATAGCTTTCAGTCATTTTGTGCTTAATAAATGAAGCTATCGATTTCATTGATTAGACTGACATAAACCACACTGCCAATGGTTTGCGCTCTACTCATTTGACAAACACATGGGCCCTGTCCAGAACCAACCTCTAGTTCCTAAATGCTGGACACTTGGAGATCTGAGTGGATTGGATACAGAAGTGTCTAGGGATAGAGCCTAGGAGTTGTTTCTGGACAGGGCTGTGCATTGAATAGGATTGGAGTCACGTATCATGGTATTTCCTGTTCCTGTTTGTAACCGTGGCATTTCCTGTCCGTCCAGCATTCTTCCCCTTCATGGGTCCTGTTATGGCAAACAAGGAGGTATCCCTATTCCCTGCCTCGGTCACAGATTTCTTCTACGCTGTCTTTCAGAAGATCAAGTCCAATCGCGTGGCTAGCACCAGGAAGGTATGTAAATATATCTGATCAAATATACGATCTTCAGCCAGTATTGTGTAATACAATTGTAGAGATTTGGTAGCATCTGGTAGTTCTCATGTGATTTTGATCTGACGTAAGCCTGCTTCCAGAGTCGGGTAGATTTCCTGCAGCTGATGATAGACTCGCAGAAAGACAGCAACTCAAAGGGAGAGGAGCAGAGTAAAGGTGCCTGCCTTAAACACACACACACACACACACACACACACACACACACACACACACACTGTATACTAGCATCTAACACACACACATACAGTACCTGCCTCAAACACCTATACCTACAAACACACCTACCACCCCATTTCTCCCATCATCATAGGATTGAGTGACCATGAGATCTTGTCCCAGGCAATGATGTTCATCTTTGCTGGCTATGAGACCACCAGTAGTTCTCTGTCCTTCCTGGCCTACAATCTGGCAACCAACCCTCACATCATGACCAAGCTGCAGGAGGAGATAGACACTGTGTTTCCCAACAAGGTAACCCCTCTGCAGACTCCTATATAGTACTATTCATGTGGAACAGGTGATAGTGACAGTGACAGTGTGATAGTGACATGATAGTGACAGTGTTTTAGAGGGTACTGATGAGTGTGTAACCCCTGTGCACTGCAGACTCCTACAGATGGTTAGATAGGTGACAGTATTTTGCAGTGTGCTAATGTGTCTGTAGCATCCCTGTGCAGACTTCTGCCCAGTATTATTCATTTGAAACAGGAAGTAGATAGGTGTTGTTGGAATCTTCAGAATAGTTAAAAGGCCAGTACCTGAGGACCTGAGGGATCTACAGGGTATATACCTTAAAAGCATGTCTGACATGCAGTGGTGTGCATGACCATAGAGTGATTTCTAAACTAATACAATTATCTTAAAATAAATTATAAAACTAACAGGTAATCAGTGCAGAGACTTGTGTGATATGTGCTCTCCATCTGACTCGTGCTGCTGCATTTTGTATCATTTGCCAAGAGCTTTCTTTGGTCGACCAGACAGGAGAGTGTTACAGTAATCAAGGTTGCTAGTAATACAAGCATGCATTCGTCTCTCAGTGTCAGCCTGGGAGAGGAAAGGTTGCACCTTTACAGCTGTGTTCTGTAAAGGTCCATGTAATATTCAAGCGTTCTAAAAGCTTCCTAACGGTTGTAATGACTATCTTTAATCGGTAGCGATCAGGGAACAAGATCCCTTATAATAAATCCCTTATGAATAAATATTTCATTTACGGTGGCTGCCTCTCCCAATCGTGTGCGCATGTAGAAACACAACAGAAAAAGAAAGAAAGACTGTTTATTTGCCATGCAATCAATTCACATCAATTGTTGGAATGGGTCTTTTTGCACACACCCCCCCCGAGACAACACACACGCACTGCACACCCCCCCTCCGAGACAATACACGTGCACACCCCCCCAGGGAGAACAGAGCGCTGGGCTCTGGGCACAGGGTCAGCCAAGTCAGCGCCCCTGGAGCAATTCGGGGTTAAGTGCCTTGCTCAAGGGCACAACGGCAGTGGTAGGGACCTGGATATGCTGCCAGCACTAACTCACATCCAGATCCCTCCTGGAGCGGGGATCGAACCAGCAACCTTCCGATTGCTGGCCGGCCTCTTTAACCTCCAGGCTACCTGCCGCCCCCAAACAGCTAATGTCCAACACTGCAAGTTCATTTCGGGGGGATATATTATTATTAGGGAGGATGTTGTTGTTTGGACAACTTCAGACAGAATTTCTCCACGATGGCAGATTTCCGGCAAACTTACTTACTCTTCTTTAAGTGATACAAATATGTTTTAGTCACATTCTTGATATGGGTTTCAAAATTAAGATCTGAGTCAATGGTAACACCTTGTTTTTTTGCCTGGTGCTTAGTGTTACTGTAAGTAGTGTCTTTAAGTGTGCAGACAGTTTGACCAGGACAAGGACAAAGAGCATTTTGGCATCAGCATTAATTAATTAATTCTAAGGTCATTAAGAACCTAGTTAATAACTTAACAACATAGTGCTATCTCAGTGCTATGATCGGCACAAAAGCCAGATTGGAACATGTCAAAGGTACAGTTGGGAAGAAGGAGATTATTTAACAGTTTGAACACCTTTTTTTCAAGAATTATTATTTTTTTGCTTAAAAAGGGAAGGTTGGAGATTGGCCTAAAATCGCTAAGGACTGAAGAGTCTAAGTTACTTTTCTTCAGGAGGGGTTTCACCATGGTAGTTTTAGGTGCAGATGAACAGACCCCCACTTTGCTGAGCATTTCTGTATGACCACTGCAAAAGAGTTCATAGTGCTTCCATGTGGTGGAAGGTGGGGTAACAAGTCATCAAACACATCTTCAGGTCTTGCCTGAGTGATCCTCCTCACCTAATATTGGTTCTCTTATCTCAGAAGTATGTTGCAAATTCCTCACATTTGTAGGTGGAGAGCAGATCACCAGGTGTCTTGTGGGCGGGATTTATAAGGCTGTCAATCGTTGAAAAGAGCACTGTTTGAGTTGTTATGATTCATTATCAATTTTGAGAAATGATCCCGTTTGTCTTGGCGTTTTTTTATTGCCTTATTAAAAGCAGAAAGATGCTCTCGAAGAATATCAAGGTGGACCTGCAGTTTTTGTCCGCTCAGACTTTCTGCAAATTCTTTTAAATTTGGCCACAGCCTTTTTCAGTTTGACTGGTGCTACAGAGTCGATAGTTGCCCTTAGTTTGGTGTTGAAGCTGGTTGCTAAATCATTATCACAGGAGGAAGCTGTTGATGGTGTACTATTCATATTCATATTCATCATGAAATTCTCATCTGCTCAGCGACATGGCTAGATAAATAATAGAGTGAAAATATATTTTTCCCCACTTCTAATAGACTGACATGCATTCATGTTTAGCCAGGTTTCAGATAAAAACATTACAGTGCAGCTTTCGCTCTGAGATAAGATCAATAAAGGTTTTGCCAGATAGGGACCTAATATTCAAAAGCACCATGGTAATGTTCTCTGGGCTGTTCGGTGCTGCCCGGCCACAGTTAATGGAATGGATACCAAGTTATTCACATTTGAACCACCTGACAGTTTTCTTGTAGTCTGTCGACTGTGATAGGAAATAATAGACTGTAGCACATTCAGTATTCCAAGCAGTCAATCCACTAAAAGCAGCCCAGTTTAGTGGCATTTTGACTTCTGATTGATCCTTGTGTACATCTATCATTTACATTGTTCAGTGGAATCTAAATGTATTTTCTTCTAACTATCAAGATAACATTATTTAGCGATTTTTTTGTTTATTCATGTATAACAAAAAAGCAAGACACTATTACACACGTACATTGAAAGTAATGGCGTTCTGTATGCGGGTGTCATGAAATTAGGCTATGCAGATTAGAATAAGTATAGTACTGTGTTCATTTCCCCCCCAAAAAACACAAAAAACTAACAGCTCTTCAGATTTGCGACGAAAAAGAGTTAGTTCTGGGCTACGGCTACGTGAACGACCAATCACTAGTGCTCATGTGAGTGTAATATCCCTGTGCAGGCTCCTATCCAGTACGAGGCTCTGATGCAGATGGACTATCTAGACAGCGTGATCAACGAGTCTCTCAGGTTGTACCCCATCGACTTGAAAGAGTCGCCAAGAAATCTGTTGAGATCAGCGGCATCACCATCCCCAAGGGTATGGTCGTCATGATACCCATCTGGACCTTGCACCGTGACCCCGATGTGTGGGAAGACCCAGAGGAGTTCAAACCAGAGAGGTAATGGGCCACATCTTAACCACAACCACAATATCAATCACAACAGCAACGATAAGAGCAGTGTTCCACAAACAACCATAAAACAAACCTAAATGCGACGACCAAACACAAACAGGTTTCTTCAACCATGTATAACCATCATATTACTGTGATTTAATTGATATGTTCTTTAACCCCTCCTCCTCTGAACTCTCCGTGTGTAGGTTCAGTAAGGAGAACAAGGAGAGCATCGACCCATACACCTACATGCCGTTCGGGTTGGGCCCACGGAACTGTATCGGGATGCGATTCACTCTGGTATTGATGAAACTGGCGATGGTGGAGATTCTACAGAGGTTCAACATCACCGTCTGCAAAGAGACAGAGGTGAGACAAAATAATGATACAATGATTGTAAATATAATTTTGTACCTATGACTTTGTTGCGTTTCTATATGTAGCAGAGGTGATTTTGGAATCACACTCGCGTGATGAGGTAGCCCTGCCTGAGACATGTAAACTGAAGTGTCGCCCTCAGACCTTGAGGATGTCCTCTTGGCTTAATAGTAGCGTTTGTGTCTTCCACATGGGAGACCCGGGTTTGAACCCCCATACTACAATTCTGTACTTGCGTACTGCATGAGTATGTACTCCCCATTTAATTTCCCAGATTGCATTTTTCAGTACTAGGCGCCAATCATCCTCAGTATAGGCTACCTACTAAATGATGGAAGTGTGAGATTTAAAAAAAAGCTATTTGTATTTCTGCAAAACTCCCTCGAGACTTCATAGGGCCATTTTAATGTATGTCGACCCAAGAGAGGTTGTCCAGGAGTTTGAGTTTATTTGAATTTATAGTGCAATGCTACCCGAACGTAACAGTGACACTGTGTTAGGTAACATTCATAGTGTAACGCTGACATCTGTTTTACTCGTTCCTTCATACTTTAACTGTGTGTCAACTCTCACCAGATCCCCATTGAGATGGACCTGTTCCGCTGCCAGGAGTCCAACGACAACCAGCTCAAAGCAGACAGCCAGTGATGAGGACCTGCCCTGCTGCAGGTCTCTCAGTTATTATGTTACACATAGATCTAGGATCAGCCCCAACACTGGCTACTTTCAAAAATGGGAAAAAATAAAAAAAAGGGCTTCGCTTTTGCCTTAAATTGAAACTAAATTGGCGCTAATAATTGCACTGTGACCCTAAAATGCACTGTGACTTTTATTCTTTTTTTTATGTCTTTTATGCGTTTTTATTCTAATTTTTCTTTCATGCTCTTTCCTTTTTATCTATTTTACGTAAAGCACTTTGAATTGCCTCTGTGTATGAAATGTGCTATATAAATAAACTTGCCTTGCCTTGCCTTGCCTCGCCTCGCCTCTGGGCTCTGCTGCTACTGTATGCTGCTCTCTTTGTATCTGTCTATTAGTGGAGGTCCAGGACTCGTTGTACAGAGACAGTTGTTGTCTGTCGTCTGCAGTGCAGGGATTTGCATGTGACTTGTGTATGTTTTGTACTCGTCTGGTAGTGGGTCTCTATCATCACGCTAAAAACGTGTGTATAATCACAAACTAAATCATAACATGAGAATGAACAACATGCCATCAAAACATGACAATAAATAGGTGTTAGATTAGATTCAACTTTATTGTCATTGTGCAGAGTACAAGTACAGAGACAACGAAATGCAGTTAGCGTCTAACCAGAAGTGCAAAAAAGCAGAAAAGTGCAATGTGAACAATATATACAGGTAGAGCAGTATAAGCAATATATGAGCAGTATAAGTAGTGCAGTATAAGCAGTATATGAGCAGTATAAGCAGTATATGAGCAGTATAAGTAGTGCAGTATAAGCAATATATGTATTAACAGTAACATTATAAGCAGAATAAATATAGAATGCAGTATGAACAGTATAAGCAGTATATGAGCTGTATAAGTAGTGCAGTTACCAATGTATTGGGTCTATCTATGGGTATCGTAGTGCAGCAGTAGTCAAAATGTACCTGCATTTTATCGGTTGAAGTGCCATCTCATCTGTCATAAGATTTGACTTGTAAAACTGAAAAGTAGGATACAACTAATAGCCTAAATGTATAAACACAGGCCACAACCAAAAAACAACATGGGAAAATCGTTTACGCATCCTCTGCAGCAGGAACAGTGCAGAGAAAAAGTATGTACAGTAAACCCCATAACTGAATACACTTCATACGCTTCAGCGCGACACAGAACGCCTATACTGCAACAAAGTAAAAAGATGAGACAGACACGTGTCTTCAATAACTTGCATGTTTAATCAAAATACAAGCATTCGGCACATCGTTAACTTGTAGGAAAGTTTAATCAGGTTTTATCAATTGTATTATTTTAAATGTGAAATAAATAGCATCAGTGCAGAGGCTATAACACACTACAAAAGTCACATTAAATCACGGAAAGTAGGCTAGGCTAATTAACGGAACTATATGAATATACAGCCCGAGCCCAGTCCAGGGTTCTGAAAGCGACAAGTAACAAGTGTGCCCATCAACGGTCTAGATATTAGGCCTATAGGTAACATTTAGTCCTCCACTTTATATCACAGCCAGTATAACGTTTAAAATGACTACAAAACAAAAGCAATATAGTCTACAGTGAACGGCGCATTGTCCATTTGTCATACATGTCCAAACAGACCTGCTCACTTGAATAGGAAAGTAGCGCGGCGGTTCGTTGCTTCAGCAAACCTCTCGATGACTTTACTGTTGAAATCCATCTGTCCCTGAATCAATGCATTTTCAATGGAAAGCATGTCAAGGCCGTTCAGTCGCTGGTGTCTGTTCTGTTCTGACAGATGTATAATGTCTTTGAATCCAGCCGATGCCCAAATAGTCTCCACCAAAAATCATACATGGGAAACAGAACAGCGCATGTTTCGAGGTGGTAGCGGTTAGCCATCTCTTTTTGTCAAACCATTCCTGTTGGCCCTAAACGTTTTATCTCCAACTTCTCTTCCAAAGGCAATGTACTGAACCGCATGGTCAACAAATAATCTACACGATTCATTGTGAAAACTTTAGCTAGCTAGCATTAGCGATAGACGTACAGTAGATGAACTGAATTGCTTTGTGATTATTTCCTGTCATGTCAGACCAAGTTAACGACATTAGCGTTGAATAGTTTTTCGCCACCTGTTGCTAGGCAGAATTCATACCCAATATAATTTGCGTGAGGTTTTCCCTGCTTACGCCAATCACGCTCACGTTGTTCCCCTCGCAACGATGGGGCAAGAGTGCTCCGCTGCCCCACAGCAGAAAGACGGGACAGGGAGCGCAGTCCGCACACACTAGTAATTACTAGTAATTAGTAATTACTCCAAAAACAGCACTATACGGATTATGAGTCAAGTTTATTATATGTATACACACCAATTTCACCATTTAATCTATTTTGTATTAAATATAAAATACTTATTATTATTACTAATTAAAAATATGACTAATAATTGTTTCGTATTTGTAATGTACTTTATGAGACTTTATGTTTGTAATGTACTTTATAAAGAAAAAAAACCTGTATATCCCCAAATTTGATTCTATGCAATATGTTTTTTCAAATGTTGTATTTGTCTTGTAGGCTACTTTTGTGTAAGCCGTATATTGTGGGTAAAATGCACTATAAATTCAAATGAACTTAAACTTAAATGTGTATTGCAGTGGAATCCTAACTCGAGATCCGCGTGTAAATCGAATCAATTTCCCATTGACATGAATGCAAGATTTACGCGTTGCTATTGGTATCATTATGACGTTGATATGTACACAGAATTGAGAATGTTCTGCAATAATACACAAAGTTCTTGAACTTTTAGTTCAGTGGCATAACGAGCTAAGACGCAACCTGAACCTGTGCAATCAGTATTACCAGAGTGAGATATAAAGAGATTATAACCGGAAGATTCGGCGCTTATACACAGCCTACTGACTGAGGTAGGCTAATGTAGGCCAGAGATGTAGTATAGTTGACATATAGTATAGTTTTATAACACTTGTATTTGTAAATACTTGAGACGGCATAGGCCGACTACCTTTACAGCATTTGGACAAGGGACGCGTAAAAATGTCACTGAGAGATATCTGTCACTAGGAGATGATATTCCCATTAAGTCGAATTCAGCGTTGGATATTTCTATATGCCTAAAAACTCACATCTTTAGAAAGGCCTTCCTTTAGGTCCTGTCCTCTTGTTGTTGTTAGTGTTTTGTTTGTGTTTTTGTTTGTGTGTCTATTGCACTCAACTGCACAGGCTTTGAAATTGTCGGCTACAAATGAAAAACACATTCCAAATCAAATATATTTTTTATTATTATTAGAGACCTAAATGCATGAATTGAATTAGGGCTATTTTAATTTTGCGGAGGTCTTCTGCTTCTTTGCCTATAGGCTCCTACCTGTACCAGGCCGATTCCAGTTAATAAAATGTGCCCATTATATGGCCACTGATATTTGACCTGTTGACCACAATTGTAGGCTATATTTCAAGGCGTGTCAACAAACATAGCCAGCCAACCCACACTGGAAGCTTTTGCTGACTCTAACATAGGCCTCTGACAGGACCAAGTCACTTCGAACCATTGCATCGAACGCTGATAAGAGTTGTTAGCCAGTGAATTACCATGATAGTAATTCCAAACCCATTATGACGCCAGCCGAACGCACATTATAGATAATAACATTTCTTTGCTGCCAATCGGTGTACTGGTATTTGTTGACTGATTCAGAAGGGCAAACTCAAAGATTGTTATCCCTTTCTCATTTGGGGAATCTTTCTGACATTCCTGTTGCATTATAGTATGGGTGTGTGGAGATTATTTCAATCATTTTTGTTTGTGTTCTATCTACTGTAGGTGCATAAAAACAATGGAGGTGAAAATATATATGAGTATTGAGGATATTAGGAAGGAGCATGAGAGGATTAAGACAGAGAAGGCAGAGTTTGAGAAAAAGATAGAGGAATATGAGAAACAAAAGAGAAGGGACCAAAAAGTTAGGCAGAGGGAGGAGGAGATCCTGGCCAGAAAGGCAGAAAGACTGCAGGAGGACAGGAATGAGTTCAATAGGGAGAGGGAGGAGATGGACAGTGGGATCAAGATCCTCATGATGGAGATTGAGAAAGAGAAGGAGTCCTCAAAGGAGATACTTAGAAAGGCTGAGAAGGCAGAGGCAGAGTTAAATATGATGAGGAAGGAGAGTGTGAAAATCCAAAGAGACTGACAGAAGGTGGAGCAAGAAATGCTCAGGATGTGGAAGGAGAAGGAGACATTTCTCAAGGCCAAGAAACAGATGGAGAAAGAGATGGAGAAAAATATGGTGGCAGTCAAGAGGAGAGAGGCCCTGGTGATGGAGGCCGAAGAAAGACTTAAGCTGAGCAAGGAAAAAGAGAAGGAAGAGCAGGAGATGGAGACCTCAAAGGAGATGCTTAGAAAGACAGAGAAGGTCGGAGCAGAGTTGCAAATGATAAAGAAGGAGTGGATGAAAATCAAAAGAGACGGGCAGAAGGTGGAGCAAGAAATGCTCGAGATGTGGAAGGAGAAGGAGACATTTCTCAAGGCCAAGAAACAGATGGAAAAAGAAATGGAGGCAGTCAAGAGGAGAGAGGCCCTGGTGATGGAGGCCGAAGAAAGACTTAAACTGAGCCAGGAAAAGGAGACGCTAGAGGAGGAAAAGGAGACCTCAATGGAGATGCTTAGAAAGACAGAGAAGGTCGGAGCAGAGTTGCAAATGATAAAGAAGGAGTGGATGAAAATCAAAAGAGACGGGCAGGATGTGGAGCGAGAAATGCTCAAGATGTGGAAGGAGAAGGAGACATTTAAAAAGGATAAGAAACAGATGGAAAAAGAGATAGAGGCCATCAAGAGGAGAGAGGCCCTGGTGATGGTGGCTGAAGAAAGAGCGAAACAGAGTCTGGAAAAAGAGAAGCTAGAACAGGAGAGGGAGACATTGAAGAAGGTGAGCATGGTGACGATTAGAGAGATGGTAGAGAACCTATAGACTAAGTAGATGAAGGTGATTGTTGCTAGCTTTACTATAGCATTTAGTCCATGACCTTCAACTCTCAGTTGAATTTGTCCAATTCTTGTCTCACCTTGCACTCCCCTCTGATGTTACTTTTTTAATTTCAGATGAACGATGGCTCCAGATATGCCCCAACCCTCATGTTCTTGTTGAGAGCGACTCCTCTGATGGCTCAGCTGGTACACAATCAGGCAAACCAGGGGACGAGCCTTTCTGTCAAAAGCCTTGTTGATGTGGCCCTGGCTGAGAGCGTGTGGGGGTGCAGAGATAAGACAGGGGACTGCACATGCCGACACCGTTAGCCTGGAAACCTCAACACAATTGGCCGCTATTTAGGGATACATAGCAAATCAATTTATATAGTTGTCTTAAGTTCAATAAATTAAGTTGAACATTAAATTAAATTGACTTCCTTTCTCTACCACTGTGACTGCTTGTGGCATTTATTATTATAGAAAGTCTTACTTGTGATGACCGTGATGTAGCTATTTATTTTAAGTCGCTCTGGATAAGAGCTTCTGCTAAATTACTCAAACGTAGGCCTGAAGTACATCAGTAAAATAATGTATCCATTTCCTGTTAACCATCTCTAAACCCTAGATGGCAGTATTTACTCTTACACCAGAAACGTGACCAGTTGCACGTGTGGATGCAGAAGAAATAGCCTCCCAGTCTGTTTCTGCAAGGAACTTCTAATTTATGGATTCTGTACATTGTTTTATGTTGAGAGTCTTGTCAAGTCTGAATATCTTAGAGTTGGGGTTTGTCCTCTACCTCCAAATATAAACGAGGACAATCACTTTGTTTTTCATACAGGTACCACTATTGTATGTATTTCTATAATCTATGTTTCTATTACTTTACCATACTATGAAACTAATTGAATATGTTTTTAAGCGTCCAAAAAGCATTGATACCAGCACTCCAAGAATCATTTTGCGTTGCTGCTGCAGCAGCCGCGCAATGTCAACACTTTACACACGCACTGGTGTAGCATGTAACATTAAAATCCATCAACTTCATATCACACCATTGATGATTGGTGAACTTGTTGGATCAGTTAAGGCCTGTGCCAGAAATCAGTACACACACCAATCACACAATGGGACTATAACAGGCACATACACTGCATTCTGAAAGTATTCAGACCCCTTCACTTTTTCCGTATTATGTTATGTTACAGCCTTATTCAAAAATAGATGAATCTACACACAATACGCAATAATGACAAAGGTGCTTCAACAAAAAACGTAAAGGGTCTGAATACGTATGTAAAGGTGATATTTCAGTTTTTTATTTTGAATAAATTAGCAACAATTTCTAAAAACCTGTTTTTGCTTTGTCATTATGAGGTATTGTGTGTAGATTGATGAGGAAAAAGGCTGTAACATCACAAAATGTGGAAAAAGTGAAGGGGTCTGAATACTTTCCGAGAGCACTGTACTTACATCTTGATTCACAGAATCACACCTCGTACACACTTGCAAGTGATAGCAACGCCTATCACCTGTCCCAATAAAGGGATGCTACAAGCGCACCATTTCATCCTTTCCACTCTTCACTCTCTGACTGTCTGAAGTGTACTGTAGTTGTGTTGTTGTAGCTGGGTACACCTCAGCCTATGATTCTCATGTGGCGTTAGGTTGAAAAGTGTACTGTAGTTGTGTTGTTGTAGCTGGCTACACCTCAGCCTATGATTCTCATGGGGCGTTAGGTTGAAAAGTGTACTGTAGTTGTGTTGTTGTAGCTGGCTACACCTCAGCCTATGATTCTCACGGGGCGTTAGATTGTCTCTGATAGAATCCTACGGTTCAGCTCAACGATGATTTTCACCTTCTGAGCACCTGTTAACTCTCTGAGCTAACAGGCTAACCTGTGAGCTCTCAATTCTTTGTTATTGTTGAACCCTAGCTCGACGATAATTCCTCAGGTTATTATTAGAACTTGCAAGGTCACATGTGTAGGCTACAGCTAGCACTTGGGACAGACGGCTAACTAAGTTACTTGTTGTTTCCGGACAGCTGAGAACCTTGGCTAGCTTTGACAAGGTAATATTGAGAAATATTAGCACCCTGTTTGCAGGAGGGTTGGTCAGCTTGTGTTTGTAGCCCTAGGACTACTGAGCACTTTCTAGTAATTAATAATTTACTACCTAGTTACCTCGTATAATGATCTGGAACATACCAGTTCTCTCTGGTGTGGGACCAGCACCATATCTAACTATACGGGTACCAGTTCCCTGGGGTGGCACGTGGGTGTAGCAATGCTGAGGTGTGCTGATATTATACCTGTTTGTTGCATCGTGCGCTGTATCTAAACTAACCCCACAACTAAGTCAACTAATAAACATGGGCTACGCATATCTTAAACATGCCTCTGTGTGTGTGTGTGTGTGTGTGTGTGTGTGCGTGCGTGCGTGCGTGCGTGCGTGCGTGTGTGTGTTTGTGCGTGCTTGCGTACATGTGTTTTTTCGGGGATGCAGAGAAAGTCTTCCAGCTGTTCCAATGAGAACATCCATCCATCCATACATACATAGACCTATGCATTTAATTCTGGTTTGTTTATAACTAAGAGGAAGACACATTTATCATCAAAAACCACTAGTTATCATCAAAAAGGATGGTCACAGTTTGCTAAAAAAGAGTCCCTAAAAAGCCTGCAGAGGTCTCGTAAAAGATATTGTGGACAGATGAGATGAATATTATCATGGACTAGAGTGACAAAAGTTTGGAGAAAAAAGGATCTGCCCAAGATCTACAGCATACCACCTCATCTGTGAAACATGGTGCAGGGGGTGTTAGGTGTGGGCATGTATAGTTGCCATTAGAACTTGCTAACTTGTCTTAATTGATGATTGTACCTGCTGATGGCAGCAGCAGAATGTATTCTGAAGTGCACAGAAACATCTTGTCTGCTTGAGTGCAAGCAAATGCCTCCAAATGCATTGGATGGAGCCACACCATACAATAAAACAATGACCCAAAACACTGCCATAGCAACTAGTGGAAAGATCTTGATTGGCCAAGTCAATCTTCAGATTAAAATTCAATTGAACATGCATTACATTTCCCTAATGATAAGAATTTAGGCAAAAAGACCTCAAAACAAACAACAACTAAAGATGGCTGCAGTACAGGCCTAGCAGAGCATCACCAAAGAAGATGCCCAGCGTCTGGTGGGGTTAGTGGGTTGCAGACTTCAGGCAGTTATTGTCCACTAAATACTAGTGGATTGTCCACTAAATACTAAACATGACTGCTTCATTTAGACATTTGATAAGTCTGTCCCATTACTTTTGGGTACACTGAAATAGGGGGATTATGCATAAAAGTGGGGTAATTTCTAAATGGTGAAACCAATGTGTATACAAATACCATCAAATAAAAGCTGAGAATCTCTACTTTAACCTTGTAGTAATTGTTTAATTTCAAATCCAAACGTTTGATAAAGTTCTTCATAACCAACATCAGGGAGATGTGACCAGAGAGTGGATCCTGGCTATAAGGGCACACTCTTGCCAACACACATTCTGGTGTGACATGTGGGATGTCTTATTGATCTATGTTGCTTTGGCTGTCTCCATGTGTGGATCATTGTAATCAGGGGTGGGGCTGGCCTTTTAAACACCTGTGCTTTGTTTCATTCAGGGAAAACAAAGAGATTTTTAACATTTCTTTTAAAGAGACAACACACATTTTCTGCCATGCCTCTGTCAATTGATTTGGCTTTAATCAATGGTTTCTTCTTGATGTTGTGTACATGTTTTCATGCCTATGTCACCTTTCAGAGGAAATCAAGGAACCTATCCAGATCTGATGTCGTATTAGATGAGTCAAACCCTGTCAGAACATAGTTTGCTTTTGCTAGATTATTTTCTTTTCTTTTGTCTAGTATTGGTATACATGGTCGAAATTATGCACTCATATTTAGTATTTGGTCGACAATACTTTGTATGCAATAACCGTCTGGGACCCATTGACCCCACCAGGTGCTGGGTATCTTCTCTGGTGATATTCTGCCAGGCCAGCCATCTTTTTGCTAGGTCTTTTTGCCCAAAATCTTACCATCAGATAATGAAATGCATGTTCAATAGGATTTAAATCCAAACATTGACATGGCCAGTCAAGAACTTTCCACTTTTTCGCCCTGAAAATCTCCCTAGCTCCAATGGCAGTATGTTTTGGGTCATTGTCTTACTGTATGATGAAGCGCCATCCAATGAATTTGGAAGCATTGCTTTTACTCGTCCAGACAAGATATTTCTGTACACTTCAGAATACATTCTGCTGCTGCTGTCAGCAGTAACATCATCAATTATGATAAGTTAGCAAGTTCTAGTGGCAGCTATACATGCCCAAACCATAGCATCCCCTCCACCATGTTTCACAGATGAGATGGTATGCTGTAAACCTTGGGCAGATCCTTTTTTCTCCAAACTTTCCTCTTGCAATCACTCTGATAATATTCATCTTATCTGTCCACAAGACTTTTTTCCACACCTCTGCAGGCTTTTTAGGTACTTCTTAGCAAACTGTAACCTGACTATCCTTTTTAAGAATAACTAGTGGTTTGCATCTTGCAGTGAAGCCTCAGCCATTTGCGATTGCTGAGCTCATCAGTGCTTGATTTTGGCAAGTCTAAGGTTTTGACTATGTTTCAGATTTTTCAGCTTTCACCATTTGTCAATTCCTTTGCTATTGTAATGTATCTAACACCTTGTCCTTTGTTGGGAATGATATTTAAGGAGAGGGACAGCGAGATATTCTTTGAGTTTTGGCTTAGGCCCATCACGGGCATCATTCTCCCGCGTTGTCCTTGACGCACGTTAACGTATGGTTAAAACTTACAGACGTATGTTGTTTTAAATTGTGTTAAATTGGTTATTTTGTTGATACTCTATTCTCATTCTTCCCATGGGCATTAATGTGATGTTGTGCGCTCGATAAAGGTTCTGTTAATCAGGGCTGGCTCTAGCCATTTTGGTGCCCAAGCATTTTTCCTTCTTTTGCATTATCAAATGACTAAATTAAGCACTCATGTTTAGTATTTGGTCCCTAATCCTTTGTATGCAAAAGTGCAAAAGTCTGTGACCCATTGACCCAACCAGACGCTGGGTATCTTCTCTGGTAATGCTATGTTGCAGCGACTGTTGTTGTTTTTTTAGGATGTTTTGCCCTAAGTCTCCTCTTGAGTAAATGAAATGCATGTTCTATAGGATTTAAATCTGGAGACTGACTTGGCCAGTCAACAACTTTCCACTTTTTGGCCCTGAAAAATTCCCTAGTTCCTATGGCAGTATGTTTTGGGTCATTGTCCTGCTGTATGATGAAATGCTGTCCAATGAGTTTGGAGCCATTTACTTGTACTTGGACTGACAAGATGTAAATAAATGATTCTCAATTATGGTGAGCATTCTTTGGTTATCCAATGGAAGTCTTCCTTGGCCTACTAGGTAATTTGCGATTTCTGAGCTCACCAGTGCTTTCTTTCCTTTTAATGAAGTTAAATGAAGTTCCAAACTGTTGATTTTGGTAGGTTTAAGGTTTTGGCTATGTTTATTTTTTTTCTGATATTTCAGCATCATAATGGCTTCCCTGACTTTCAATAACATCTCTTTGGTCCTCATGTTGACAAGACACCAATAGCAGACTGCACAAATTATGTGACGGAACACACCTGACGAACACACTTGTCAAGCCAATTGTCCTATCACTTTTGTGTAGCCTGAAATAGGGGGATTATGCATAAAAGTGTTGGAATTTCTGAATGATAAACCAATATGTACATTATATAAAAAATAAAAATCTCTACGTTTTTATTTCAAATCCAAACAGAAGAAAAAATGCTTCACTGTCCCATTACTTACGCACGGTACTGTATAACCTTCTGTGGAAAGGGTTCTACATGGAACCCAAAAGGTTTCTTCAAAGGGACAGTGGAAGAAGAACCCTTTTTGGTTCTAGGTAGCACTTTTTCAAAGAGTGCAGGATCTGTGATGGGTCTGTCTGTCTCTATCTACGGTATATTTGCTTGAATGCCACAGCCTATTTAAATATTGTTGCTGACCATGTGCATCCCTTCATGGCCACAATTTACCCACCTTCTAATGGCTACTTCCAGCATGATAATGCACCATGTCACAAAGCAAACGTCGTCTTAAACTGGCTTCATGAACATGACAATGAGTTCAGTGTTCTTCAGTGGCCTTCCTTGTCACCGGATCTGAATCCAATAGAACACCTTTGGGATGTGGCAAAACGGGAGATTTACATCTTGAAAGTGCACCTGAAACATGTGCAGGAATTGCGTGATGCAATCATGTCATCATTGACCAGAATCTCAAAGGAATCAATGTCACGAAGAATTGAGGCTGTTTTGAGAGCAAAGGGAGGCTCTACCTAGTATTAGTATAGTGTTCCTCATAAAGTGTTGGGTGAGTGTATATCTAACTATCTTTGTTTTTGCTGGTCTGTAGGATCTATGATGGCCGTCAGCCCGTCCTGTGTATCATGGACACAGCCATGATCAAAACCATCCTCATCAAGGAATGCTACTCCCTTTTCACTAACAGGAGGAAAATACGCTAAATTGAAGTTGTTGTATGGGGAAAAAAACATAAGGGCTCCTTAAATAGATAATATCATTGTTATTATAGCATTATTAATATTCGGTTAATTTTGCAGTATATAATCATTGTTATTTTTCTAGAATTTTTATCTCAACGGGCCTCTGTATGACGCCGTGTTTATCGCTGAGGATGATGCATGGAGACGGATCCGTAGTGTCCTGTCTCCCTCCTTCACCAGTGGGCGGATCAAAGAGGTACAGTCCCATCTCTCCTCTCCTTCTTTTATTCATTCCAACAACACAAATAAATGAATGACTAACAACTCTGACGTGTGTGTGTGTGTTTATGTGATTTGTACTATGTGTATAGTGTGTATTCATTGTTGTATGTTGTTGTGTGAAGCAGCAACTTTAATTGTCCAAGACAAATTTCCATCCGGGACAACAAAGTATATTTAATCTTATCTTAGATAAGTTCAGTGGTCAGATGACAGAGTTTAGAATAATAGTTCATCTTTGGAGTCACTTATTCCTTGACTATATACATAATGTATCCTGTATGAATGTATATTCTCAGGCTATATAAACATTAAAATAATTCCTGTTTCAAACATGATATTAACCCATGTTTTGCACATATTAATCCATGTATCAATCATCATATTTTTCCATGTATCCTTCCCAACTCAGATGTTCGGGATCATGAAGCAGCACTCTGGTAATTTGGTCAGCAATCTGAAGAAGACGGCCAATAACGAAGAGCCCATTGAACTAAAAGAGTGAGTATTTCTCTCCGAGAAGATAAGGTGAATTTGTAATTTCAGTGAACTCCCCCTTTAATTTTGTGGTTGTGGTTCTGGTGGTCAAAGATTGTGTGGTTGTGTTCCAGGTTCTTTGGACCATACAGTATGGATGTGGTCGTCAGCACTTCATTCAGTGTCGACATCGACTCCCTCCACAACCCCTCTGACCCCTTTGTGACCAACATCAAGAAAATGCTCAAGTTTGACATCTTCAGCCCACTGTTCCTCACAGTCAGTACAACTTCCTCCATATAGCTTTCAGTCTCAATCATTTTGTGCTTAATAAATGAAGCTATCGATTTCATTGATTAGACTGACATACACTGTGGAAACACTCTATGAGACCACCAGTAGCTCTCTGTCCTTCCTGGCCTACAATCTGGCAACCAGCCCTCACATCATGACCAAGCTGCAGGAGGAGATAGACACTGTGTTTCCCAACAAGGTAACCCCTCTGCAGACTCCTATATAGTACTATTCATGTGGAACATATGATAGTGACAGTATTTTAGAGCAGCGTTTCCCAACCGCTGTGCCGCGGCACACTAGTGTGCCGTGAGAGATCGTTGGGTGTGCCGTGAGAAATTATCCAATTTCCCTTTTTTTTAATTAACATTTATTAATTATTATCTGCAAATAATATGCCATTGTCGAGTGTCTGTGCTGTAATATAGTGACTGGCAGAGTAATGTAATATTCGTCCGGATGGCAGCAGGTAGCTAATTGCCTCGTTCCTTCTTAGAGACAAGAGAATTAGTGACGCATGCGACAGGTTGTGGTGACAGTGATGGAGAAGTTTTTAAAAAGGAAAAATGCAAACTCCGAACTGGGCCCTGGACAAGATTCTGACCCAGGTGAAGGCCCTAGTATGAGTGGTGGTAAAAAGAAAGCAAAGACGGTGAGCTCGAGGCAATACAGCGAAAGCTATCTTTCGTTCGGATTTACTTTCACCGGGGTCGCTTCAAAACCAGCCGATGGACTATTTTGTTCGCCTGCGTGAAAACACAGAGAAACAGGCAACTTTTATGAGAAAAACCACAAAGGTAAATGAGAAAGCCCTCAAAGCTAGTTACCTAGTTGCTGAACTCGTAGCTAAATCAAAAAAAAGTCCCACTCTGTGGCAGAGACATTAATACTACCTGCCTGCAAAGCCATTGTCAACGAGATGCTCGGCCCTGACGCGGTTAAAGACAGAGCTAAAGTCCCGCTCTCAGATAACACAATTGCCAGGCGTATTGATGACACGTCTACAGACATCGAAAGTCATGTTTTGGGAAAGATACGCATCAGTAGGAAATTTGCGTTGCAACTTGATGAGTCTACGGATATTAGTGGACATTCTCAGCTCTTGGCCAATGTGCGTTTTGTGGATGGAGATGCCATTAGAGACTAATATTGTAATTATATATACTGTATCAGGCTACAGAGTGTCATTTTGTAACATTTTTGGTTGGTGGTGTGCCGCAAGATTCTTCCAATGTAAAAAATGTGCCGTGGCTCAAAAAAGGTTGAAAAACACTGTTTTAGAGGGTACTGATGAGTGTGTAACCCCTGTGCACTGCAGACTCCTACAGTATCTATTACTATTGCTTTGGAACAGATGGTTAGATAGGTGACAGTATTTTGCAGTGTGCTAATGTGTCTGTAGCATCCCTGTGCAGACTTCTGCCCAGTATTATTCATTTGAAACAGGAAGTAGATAGGTGTTGTTGGAATCTTCAGAATAGTTAAAAGGCCAGTACCTGAGGACCTGAGGGATCTACAGGGTATATACCTTAAAAGCATGTCTGACATGCAGTGGTGTGCGTGACCATAGAGTGATTTCTAAACTAATACAATTATCTTAAAATAAATTATAAAACGAACAGGTTATTAGTGCAGAGACTTTTATGATATGTGCTCTCCATCTGACTCGTGCTGCTGCATTCTGTATCATTTGCCAATAGCTTTCTTTGGTCGACCAGACAGGAGAGTGTTACAGTAATCAAGGCTGCTAGTAATACAAGCATGCATTCGTCTCTCAGTGTCAGCCTGGGAGAGGAAAGGTTGCATCTTTACAGCTGTGTTCTGTAAAGGTCCATGTAATATTCAACCTTTTTAAAAGCTTCCTAAAGGTTGTAATGACTATCTTTAATCGGTAGAGATCAGGGAACGAGATCCCTTGAAATAAATATTTCATTTACAAACGCTGTTTTGGTTCGGAAAACACGCTTTTTAAAATGGAGTGTCCTACCTGGACACTCGGTTTGCATATAAACATGTTGTTACTGCCAGGGGTGTTATAGGGGAGTGGACTCACCTTTCTGTCTCTGGGGGCTGCCTCTTCCAATCGTGTGCGCATGCAGAAACACAACAGCTAATGTCCAACACTGCAAGTTCATTTCGGGGGGTTATATTATTATAAGGGAGGATGTTGTCGTTTGGACAACTTCAGTCAGAATTTCTCCACGATGGCAGATTTCCGACAAACTTACTTACTCTTCTTTAAGTGATACAAATATGTTTTAGTCACATTCTTGATATGGGTTTCAAAATTAAGATCTGAGTCAATGGTGACACCTCTGTTTTTTGCCTGGTGCTTAGTGTTACTGTAAGTAGAAATGTCTTTAAGTATGCAGACAGTTTCTCTCTTTCGGTTTTTGCTCGAATGACTAGTTCTGTGACATCCATATGTCTGCAATGCATTTCACCAGGAAATCAATCAAACTGTTTGACTGGTGCTACAGAGTCGATAGTTGCCCTTAGTTTGGTGTTGAAGCTGGTTAATAAATCATTATCACAGGAGGAAGCTGTTGATGGTGTACTATTCATATTCATCATCATGAATCTCATCTTCTCAGCGACATGGCTAGATAAATAATAGAGGATGCAACAGGAGTAAGACCCTTTGTAATCACTAGGTCCAGGGTGTGGCAGTGGTTATGGGTGAGCCCAGTAACTCGCTTAATAAAGTCCGTAGAATTCAAATCAAATCCATGGCTGTCTCATTGTCCACATGTAGGTTAAAATCACCAATGATAATAATCTTAGCATAATTTGAATGAAAGGTAGATGGGCCTTGGATGAAACCGTGATCTTTACATTTCTCATCCTTGTCATCAGGTGTCTTTATCACTCATTACTGTGCAACAGGAGGCTGATGGAGGTAGAAATGGGAGGACAGCTCATTGTAATTAGAGCTTGACAGATATATCTGATATTGGCCTTAAAGAAATATCTGGAGAGTTATTCACCATGTTATATATAATATAGAGGAAACTGGACAGCACTTATTATGGATCATTTAACACAATTACACATGACACAACTGTGTTAACAGAGACACAATACGTCCTGCTCCTGTACATGTTTGTATATACTGTACATTTTCCCCTATGTCTGCTAAGGGCTTCACTGCTTTTTCCACTGTTTATGTGGCACATAGGATATTTATATGTAATTGGCCACTTACGTAAATGGGCGATTCTTAGACTACGGGCACTTTCATGTCCTTTGATCATATTTTATAAAAAAAAAAAAAAAGAATTGGGAATATTCACACTTTCATAGTTATCTTTACAATGAAAGTACTTTAGGAACTTTTTACCGGTAGTCTATGATGATTTTTTCACCTTTTTCAACATCGTTATAGATGCAAATATTGCTGTTTTGTTTTATCTATTTTTTTTTAAATGTGACTGAATAAAGTATCAGTAAAATAATCAAAACATAATTGGGGTATTTAAGGTCAAACAACTATTTATGTGATTTTATATACAAAATGTAGTTGTCCCACAGTATTGCCATCATTTCCACCACAACACTGTAATGTCCCTTTAAAAGGTTTGTGTGAAAGATGGTTTGGGTAGTTTCTATGGAGATGAACAGTTACATCACAGCACATGTCTGATATGGAGGATATTTTGGATTTCTTCACCAACTTTTGAAGAAAACTCAAGGTAAATATTGCTTGAAATGAAAATATTTTTATTGTATGTCATTTCCAAACATGACGTAACATCAATTGAGTTTGTAAATAAATCGATTTTTTAACGTACATAGATGTATTTTGCATGCATGAAATGCTAGGTACCAATTCATAGCTAATCTGTGATGCTAGCTTGGATTTTTTTACAAAATACTGTAAGATTGTCATTTCCACCTCCGTCATTTCCAACACATTACCTTCTTGGGTGGAAATGACAAAGGTGAGGTGGAAATTACATTTATGCTTACAAGGTGCAATTCATAGATTGTGAGGCTACATATGTGTAATTTATTTATTAAAATGTACAATGTTAATGTTTTATTCAAATGCATATTTGTTGAAATGCATTTTCATCTATTTTTAAGATGCCACGGACCTCTACTGCAGAAAGGTCTCAGGCCTATAGGGACAGAATAAAAGAGGACCCTGTCAAATATGAAGAGCGACTGAAAAGAGACAGGGAGAGATACCTGAGGAAGAAAGAAAGAGGGGTTGACCCAGAAATGACCCAGAAATGACCCAGTCATTTCCACCACCTCATACCTTTTTTTAAAAATAGTTACAAAATTCTAATCACTCATTAAAAACTTCTGCATAGTTTATGGGATAATGTTCCACTTAATGTAATAACACAAGTAGTTATTTCCTGAAATGTATCTAACCAATCCAATATTATATTTCAGGTTGTGGTTGATGTAAGCTTTGTGTTTGGTCCTCATCTCAATTAATTTACCTAATCCACAAATGTATGGTAATTGCAATATAGGTATAAACTGGTAAAACTATGTGTGAAAGTGGTCTTACACTGTTGAGAAATTATGTATATCATACTTTTTTAAAATAATAATCAAATGTTTACATGTGATGGAAATTACATTTGTTCAATGCGGGTCGGACAATATGTAAAAAAAACACCAATTTGTCTTGTAATGTTAGTGCGTTCTCTTATGGATCATGAAACTAGACTAGTTATATTAACCTGTTAGACTGTGACAATTTAGATTTGAACATTTTTTTTCCCCTCAAGTTCACAAGGCCAAAAGTGCCTGTAGTTGAAGAATCGCCCAAATGTGTTATTTTATATGTATGCACTTTATCTTGCATGTTTACAGACTCCCCCCATTCAATTTCACGCATTTCTATTTGGAGTATAAAAGGCACTAGATCACCTGCGGGTATATAAGCTGTGGCTTGCGCTGCGTTCTTCAGTTGGCAGTTAATACCTGAACCAGTAAAGACTGAGGACCAGACGACTCACTAGTGTGTTTTCCATTTATTCTTAAGCATAAGCATTAATACAGTTTGTCATTAATGTAGGCTTTCTATTTAGTGTACCGTTAGGCATAGTAGCATATGAAGTTTGTAGTTTGTTAGCGGTAATTGCGCTAGCTTGGTATCCTAAACGAGGACGAGTTAGCACTAGTTTGCCGTTTACGATGAGTGGTTGTTGTCAAATGACACCTGACAAAACATGTCGAAGGGAGTCTGGTGTAACGTTTGCCTGACTCCACTGATACAGATGTATGTGTAGGATTTAATGTTAGAGTGTTTTGTAGTTTACATTTTCTTTGTTTTTCTTCGTTTTCTCCTAACGGTTAAGAGAAGGTAGACGGTTAGAGCCAGAGCCCGAACCGCTGATGAACAGCGCTGTAGTTTACCGTTGCCAAGGCAACCAGGCAGCTCACAGGTTGTACCATATTTCTAAATCATTATTTTGATATAATACTGAAATGTTGATATTATATTGTTATTGTTTTACATTGTAATTTGTATTGTTCCAACTAAGTTCAGTTGGCAGTTAATACCTGAACCACGAGTATGTTTTCCATTTATCCCCCCCCCCCTATACTAACCCTAACCCCAACCCCACCCAGAGACCTCTTCATCCCCGCTACCCCCCTTGTACAAGTTCTCTCCTGCTAATACAAATAAAATGAAATAGCCGACTGCCTATGGCCCCTGGTGTGAGCATTGATTACTTTGTCTTATGATGACTGTTGGATAGATGATTCAATTACTTAAACAAATGTATTGTTGTAAGTCGCTTTGGATAAAGGTGTCTGCTAAATGCCATGAATGTAAATGTAAATTACAATGGAGGGCCATGTCCAGAAACGACCCCGAGCCCCTACCACTGATCTATATACCTATATCTATGTCTGTGTTTTGTCTATTAATTAATAATATGATGATGATTAATCCCAACGACGTATATTTTCCAAGAAACAACATGAGCATATCTGTAATCAAATAAATATCTCCTGCGTCATAATGCTGTTGTCTTGATGACGCTGCTAGCAATGACGTAAATTTATGTAAAAGTCACTTTGGTCACTTGAACCTCCAGTTGTTGTCAAATAGCCTTTGCTGATTGTCATTTGTAATGTGGTACGCTCATTAGTGGAAATAGATTCAATTACATTTCAACACAATGGAGAAAAACTGGTGGGACCCGCCGCAGGTAAGTTTGCCTTGCTCTATTTTAGTTTAAATAAACGGGAATACTTTACATTAAATTGCCCCAATACTTGGGCCAAATGTCCAAGGACGTAGGATGTATCTTTCGAGAGGGGGTGCTGCCTAAATGTTGTGTAAAGGGCTGTGCCATGGCTGCTGGTGGGCCGGTCGATCTGTGGGCTGCGGGGCCGGTGAGCGACACGATGTGTGGGCTTCGCGCAGATCCCCCCTACCTTAATCGAATAAGCACTAGGCCGACAAGCTCCTGTATATTTTCAGCCTACCTCAAGTCCGTGAACTGCCTTCAAGTAAACGCAAAGCTGTAAGAAGCAGGGCTGAAAATTAATCAAATCAAGCTCTATCATCCGTGGTGACAACATGTTACTGTACACTTGTTTGTATTCGTATGTTATCGTCCAGTCAAAGTAGCCTACAATTCAAAGCAACATTTCCCCCACAATCAGGACCTAGACCTACTGCAAAGAAATACCCTTAATTGGCTACTCTTTGTTGTTAGATCTCTGGGAAGTAATTCATCCGACTCGGCAGACAGTTTGATCCCAACATCAAGTCAAATCGCGGTAATTTCGGTGAGCGCTTAATTCCAAAAACAGCTGTTTGTCAGTGAAAGAGCAGCGTAACAGCCTAAAAGGTGAAACGGGACGAGCTCAATCGTTGTTACAGAGAGAAATGTGGCTGCAAAATCAACCATTTTAAAGATCAACATTAAAACGAGACAGCTTTATAAATAACCTATAGAGGATGGACTATCGAAGAAAGATGATTGACAGAACAATATCAAAATGGTTAATTTGATGTTTTCAGGTAGGCCCTATCTAAAATATAACCAAACATAGTTGGCACTAATAGGTCTTAATCGACAGGACCTTTCCTTAAGTAAGTCGTAAGTTGACTTTGCAAAGGGCCTACAATTACTTACTGTACAGGCCTACATGATTTGCAATATAAATTGTGTCGGATATGTTGAATAAAAGGTAGATGTAGGCCTTTTTTAAAGGCAAAACTAGAGAGCCCCTTTTGGGAAATTGGGAACGCAACAGCCTATTCTTGAGAACATTGTGAGGTACCGCAATCTCTTTGCGAGGGAAGCCTGTTATCTAACGCAATCATATTTCTTGACGTTTCCCTGTCATTGTGTCTGTCATCTCCATCAGGAAGTTTCAAAGCCCTATGCTACTGTATTTGATAACTACCCACTCACCCCATTCAGGATGGCTAAACATAGACAATATGTAAAGATCACTGGAGACAATTGAATGGTTTTATACTCAGAAAAGACAAATACATTCATAGAGACATTCTCGAGACTGCACCTGTAGTGTGTTCACTGTATGTCCACAGGAGTGTAAAGAGGATCAGGCTGCCCTGATGATGGAGGCAGCAGGACCGGCAGCTTTCGCAGCCTACACCCCACTCCCACAGAGGACATCAAGACGGGCCAGGCACACGAGAGAGAGGGCCAGAGTGGCTAAAGAAAGAAAGGAAGAGAAGGAGGGTTGGAGGAGGGAGATGGAGGAGAGAGCCAAAACCTTCTGCATAAGGTGAAGGAGCACACCAATGCAGAGAAGGAGAGGCTGAAGGAGGAGAGAGAGAGGGTGGACAAGGACAGAGAAATGGTGGACAAGGACAGAGAAATGGTGGAGAGGAAGAGGAAGATAGTCAACCATCTTAAAGATAATATGGAGAGGAAGAGGAAAGTGTTGGATAGAGACACTGAGAAAGTGAATGAATGCAATGCAATACTCAGTCGCATTCAAAAGACGCAGGAAAATAACAAAAAGGATTTGGAGGAGAGGATTGTCCAGTTGGAAATAAAGGCGAAAGAGGTGGAGGAGGTGGAGAAAGTGACAAAGGAGATGGAGGAGACTTTCCAGAGGGAGATGGAAAAAACAAGAAATGAGATGAAGAGGAGAGAGAAGGAGGTGGAGGAGAGAGAGAGGGTGGTGCAGGAGAGAGAGAAGGAGGTAAAGAAGAGCGAAGAGAGATTAAAGATGAGTGAGAAGGAGACCGAAACAATGGAGGTGATGAAGAGAAGGGTAGAAGAGGTTGACAGAGAGATGGAGAGAATCCTAGAGGAGAAAGAAATGGAGGTGAAACAAGTGAAAGAGAGGATGGAGGTGATGAAATGGGCAGAGGAGGAGAGAGAAAAAGACAGGAATGAGAAGAAGAAAGAAAAGGATATTGAATGGATGAGAAAGGAGTTGGAGGTGATGAAGAGAGTAGAGGAGGTGGAGAGAGAGAAGGAGAAAATCCTGGAGGAGAAAGAATGCGACGTTAAACGTGTGAGAGAAGAGATGGATGTGATGATAAAGAATATGGTGGAAAGGAGGGAGAGGGAAGTGAAAGAGGAGATGAGGATGAAGACAGAGATGGAGAGAGAGAGGGAGAAGATTGAAAAGGAGAAAGAAAAGGTTATTGAATGGATGAGAAAGGAGATGGAGGCGGGTATGAAGAGAGAAGAAGAGATGGAGAGAGAGATGGAGAGAATCCTGGAGGAGAAAGAAAGGGAGGTGAAACAAGTGAAAGAGAGGATGGAGGTGATGAAATGGGCAGAGGAGGAGAGAGAGAGAAACAGGAGTGAGAAGGAGAAAGAAAAGGATTTTGAATGGATGAGAAAGGAGTTGGAGGCGATGAAGAGAGTCGAAGAGATGGAGAGAGAGATGGAGAGAATCCTGGAGGAGAAAGAATGTGACGTTAAACACGTGAGAGAAGAGATGGATGTGATAAAGAATATGTTGGAAAGGAGGGAGAGTGAAGTGGAAGAGGAGATGAGAAAGATTACAGAAGATGTCGTGAAGTGGATGAAGACAGAGATGGAGAGGGAGAAGGAGAAGATTGAGAAGGAGAAAGAAAACGATATTGAATGGATGAGAAAGGAGATGGAGGCGGGTATGAAGACAGTAGAAGAGATGGAGAGAATCCTGGAGGAGAAAGAAATGGAGGTGAAACAAGTGAAAGAGAGGATGGAGGTGATGAAATGGGCAGAGGAGGAGAGAGAGAGAGACAGGAGTGAGAAGGAGAAAGAAAAGGATTTTGAATGGATGAGAAAGGAGTTGGAGGCGATGAAGAGAGTAGAGGAGGCCGAGAAAGAGATGGAGAGAATCCTGGAGGAGAAAGAAATGGAGGTGAAACAAGTGAAAGAGAGGATGGAGGTGATGAAATGGGCAGAGGAGGAGAGACAGAGAAACAGGAATGAACAGGAGAAAATCCTGAAGGAGAAAGAAGATGACGTTAAACACATGAGAGAAGAGATGGATGGGATGATAAATAATATGGTGGAAAGGAGGGAGAGGGAAGTGAAAGAGTTGATGACAAAGATTACAGAAGATGTCGTGAAGAGGATGAAGACAGAAATGGAGAGAGAGAAGGAGAAGACTGAAAAGAAAAGAGTAATGGCGGCGAACCTGGAGTTTGCCAGAGAGAGCATGGAGAGGGCTTTCCATAAAGGGAAACAAAATACAGGTATGCCCTCCATTATCTGCTTACAGTGCATTCTAAGGATGATCCTTTTGGCTTCTCAAATCACCTCAAAATAATTTAGATTTTATCTATACAAATGATAAGACAATTTTTCTCTTTCAGATATTTCAACACAGAGACAATTCTGGAAATCCACAACTATCTCGAACTTACTACCACAATAACTACCCTGCATACTACCACTATAACTACACTTGCCGTTTCAATTCTCTTTCATTAAAGTCATATTCAAAGGCAAACTGTGTGTCATGTTTGAAATGCTGTATTTTACAAGTTGCATAGCTGTAAACTATGTTGAGTGATGATGAGTTTAGGAAGAAAAGGTATGTAAAAAATTAATATCATTGGATTTCATCTGTATATGAAGCAGTTCTTTTAAAACTCCCATTTTACCTCACATCATTGCTTTTATGGCGACTTAGTGGCGATCAAACTTGCAGCTTGTTACTATTTAATGTGCTACAAGTGATTACAGAATTGAGAAGAACTTTTTAGCTGCTGTGCTCCTCAGATATGGAATGATCTTCAGGATAGACTGAGGTTGGAGCACTTGGTCCCTTACACTTGTACCATCATCTGCTTTTTAGTGGACAATATATGCAATAAATACCTTTTTTACACAAACATCTTGAATCAGAATGGGTCAGCCCTAGCCTCTTACACAAACAGGGTCACAGTCAATGGGTACAAAACTGGAGCAAACGTGTGTATACCAAGATACTGTACCTCGACTCCTTTCCATTCCAAAAGAAATGTGTCCCTTTCCCTTCACTCAAATGTTGTGGATGACATGTACATAAAGCTACACACTGGTGCAGGTGTGATGTTATGAGAGCTTTAGCATTTAGCATTTCCTGTGTCCAGGCGTTCTATTCACTTCTAATAGGACAAATGAAGGTACACTTGCCTCATAAGGCTCATTCTTGTTTCATTTGTCCTATTAGCTCCTACTGACCTCACTTTACACAGACACAGAGGAGGAGAGACTCAGACTCATTAGAAGTTTATTACTGGATCAGTTTACAAAACAAAACAAAACTGCATGGAGCGTACAGTACAGCAGAGCTTGGAGTACCAGACATGAACACACACCTCACATGCACACACACATCGGAGCTGTCACAGTGGTATACCTTGGATCACACACAGACACACACACACACACACACACACACACACACACACACACACACACACACTCACTCTCTCTCAGGGCTGCATGCGGATAGCTCCATCCAGTTTGATGACCTCTCCATTGATCATGGGGTTCTCAGCCAGTGATGTCACCAGGTGGGCAAACTCTGCAGGGTCTCCCAGGCGCGAGGGGAAAAGCACTTGGCGGGCCAGGAATGAACGCACCTTCTCAGGTTAACCCGCCAGGAGAGGAGTGGAGAACAGAACCTAAGGAGAGGGAGAGAGAGGTTGTCTGATATGGAGAGGAAGGGGGGGGGGGAGGAGTGTGTGAAAGAGTGCGTATGTATGTGTGTGTGTTTACTGACTGGGTGCGATGGTGACCACACAGATGTCCATGGGTGCCAGGTCTCGGGCGATGGGTAGAGTCATCCCAACAATACCCCCCTTAGAGGCTGAATACGCAGCCTGACCCACCTACAGAGAGAGAGAGTGAGAGTGAAGGAAGGGGCTGTTGAGACAGTGTTTGTGTGTGTGTGTGTGTGTGTGTGTGTGTGTGTGTGTGTGTGTGTGTGTGTGCGTGCGTGCATGGTTCAATGGAGGTCTTGGCGATCTGTTGGTTCTTGTGTGTGATTGGCTGACGGTACTGCAGCATGTTGACCTCTTCCTCACTGCAGGGTCTACTACAGTTGGAGCAGTCAGAGAGCACAGCCTGGGCCCCTGCAACCAAACATACACCCTGAAATATGGTTTGGACAAAGGATCCCAATGTCAAGATAATATTGCTGTAGGGAAGCTACTCTATGACACAATACCATGTGGAAATGTCAATGATTTTCTAAAGATGAGTGGATAGTGGATAGTGGATAGTGGATAGTGGATAGTGGATAGTGGATAGTGGATAGTGCCTGGTGGGGTCGCAGACTTCAGGCAGATTGTTGACCTAATACGAAACATTAGTACTTTATTTGGACATTATATGATACTTTTGAAGCCCTGAAATAGTGGGAGTATGTTTACAAATGTTTTTTTAAAAACCCATTGAATTAAAGTTGAGAATCTCTACTTTGACCCCATAATATTTGTTTGATTTCAAATCCAAGTGTAGAGCTAAAAGAACAGAAAATGCTTCCTCTTTCCAATACTTATGAAGATCACTGTATTCATGTTAATCAGTTGCTTCATTACTGTAATATGTGATGTGTTTTGAACTAGTATTTTGAAATACTGTTTTTAGGAGCCAATGATATAAAACAAGTGCATACATGTAAAGAACATAACACATTTTTAGAGGAGTTCAAATATGTAAAATTCAGTATTACTCGAAAGAAAATATTTGCCCAAAAATATTTGCCCCATAGTCCTTCTTGATTCAATGGGTCTGCAAACTATTAAAACCCGATAGGGATCAAACAGGCAGCAACTATTAGCAGGATGTTAAGATAAAGGCCGACAATAACATCACTGAGTGTTGCCCTCTGCGCAGGGATCCTTTCAATCATTCACTAGCCATGGCTTCAACTTCACCTCTCACATACTCTTTCGCCTGTGTTTCATGATCTGAAACACAGGTGTCATGATGGGATAAAATAATCACTTCAGCAGACGTGTCCGGGGTTACTCAGAAGAAGCGATTGAACCTGTAAAGATGGGTTACCTTCCGTACTTCTCCACCGAGACATGGACTCTCCTTGCCTTACTCATCACTCTGATCGTAGTGTAAGAAGTTTTAATAAAAAATATTATTTGTTAGTTAGTTAGTTGTAATAATACATACAAATGATAGTATTGATAATTACAGTTATCTAACAAGTTTCAATGATACCTATGACTTGATCGTTTTGCTTTTGTTTCAAGTCAGATTGTTGATTTATATTTGTTCTGACCAGGTATGGATACTGGCCATATGGAATATTAAAAAAACTAGGCATTCCTTGTCTCAAACCCATCCCTTTCCTCGGGACGATGATGGGATATAAGAAGGTTTGTAGAGATTAAGCCCATAAACAACAACATTGTAGACTCATCCATGATGTGTGTTGTTGTGGTGAAAGCCATGGGAGCTGAATATGAATTGTTTTACCCAGAAAAATGGGCAATAAAGCTTTTGAACGAAAACGAAAAGAGAGGAGTGGGAGCCGGTCTGTAGTGGAAAAGGGCCATCATAAACTAAGCCACAATTCAGGTTTATGACAAGCATTTATGAACTGGCTATTTCTTTGTTTTGTTTTTTGTTCCCAGGGTGGTTTCACCAATTTTGACACAGAGAGCTTCCAGAAATATGGGAAACTGTGGGGCTGAGTCTGCTAAACTGATCCTGGTTATTGTTAACTATGATGGATATATGTATCTCTCAGTGTCTACAGTATACACTCTTAAACCAGGCGGACACCGTGCGATTTTCACAAACACAGACGATCCAACCGACGAAATGGTCTCGTACACCAAGACAAATGATCTGTCTTGATGCAATGTACACTGCCCAAGCAACAATTTCATGCTTCCACATTAATAATTTGAATCTGTTATTGAGCGATTTAAGTTTTAAGCTTTTAAGTATTCTGTAGTATGGTCCCTGTGGGGGGACATGCAGCGTTCGGCCTGTAGAGGGAGCTACAGGACCGTGGCCAGGGTGACGTCGGCGAGGCTCCGTTGCACACCTGTTGCAAATGAAGCCTCGTTGACTAGATGGTTTAAGATGTGTGTGCCTCGGCGTTCGAGGGAGAAGGAGGGCGACTGGAAAGTCGCCGAGTGGCGTGTTACGAACATTGGAATTATTACTAACATTTTATGAAAATAAACGGGATACTCCCAGAAAACAGTACCTCGACTCCGCCTCTGTGTCACAGACTTGTTACAGTGGCGCCCAACGTGGGGCACAGCGAAGGCGGAGAAAAAAAGGGAATGGAGGCGTTAAGCGCGGCTATCGGAAGGATGGCCCTTATACTGGAGCAGCAGGCCCACCTCCAGCAGGAGCACCAGACCGCGGTGAGGGAGATGGTGACGGCAAGGGCTGAGGACCGTACCCTCCTCCTGGAGCTCGTCAGGGCCCTGATGATGGAGGAGGGGAGCCGGCCCTTTGCCTACGCCCAGCAGCTGCGGGACAGCGCGCGGCGGTGGCTGGACCCAGGGAACAGCTCGTCGGAGGAGGTCGGGGACCGGGTGGTGTTGGAGCAATTCCCCACGGGGCTCCCGGCCCGGACCGCCGCCTGGGTCTAGTACCACCGGCCCCAGGATCTTGCGGCCGCCGTTACCTTGGTGGAGGACCATCTCTCCTTCCCGCCGCAGGAGCCCCGATGACCAACGCCCGGTCCGGCGCCCGGAAGGAGCCATGGTGACGGAGGAGGAGAGACCGGCGCCCGCCCCGAGGACGAGATGGCAGGGGCAGGCATGTCGAGAACCAGCCCTGGCCCCACAGGAAGCACCCCGAGCGACAAGGGGGGTGTGTTGGCGATGCGGACGGCCGGGCCATGTACAGGCGGAGTGCCCAGTGAGGGAGGTGGGGCAGGTCGTCCGCATCGGCGACATACCGGGCCCTCCCCCCGGACCAGGAGCGGCGTATCGTGTAAGGATACAACATGATATGCACCAGGCCTTCTTGGATTCGGGCTGCATGCAGTCCATGATCCAGGAGCGCCTGGTTCGACCGGGGGCATTGTTAAAGGCATCGAGGGTGTTGGTGAAGTGTGTGCATGGGGACATTCACGAATATCCTGTGGTCACGATCAAGATTCATTTTGAAGGGAAAAAGCATAGTGTACAGGCGGCGGTTAGCCCGCGCCTCACGCATCCCCTTATTCTGGGTGTAGATTGGGAGGGGTTTCCTCAAGCGGTAAGCAGGGCTACCGGGGTGCGTGCACGACAGAGAGGGAGGTGTGAGGCGGGTAATGTGTTCTGTGCTGAGGCGGCGCCTCGCGACGCTGCCGAGGAGCCGGAGCCGGCGGGGGGGTCTCAACCCGAGATTCCCCCGCCGAACTATCCGTTGCTAGGTGACTTCCCCCTCGAGCAGTCTCGTGACGAGACCCTACGATCGGCCTATGACCAAGTGATAGCGATTGATGGTACTTTGGTACGGCCAGACGCAGTACGCGCCCACCCCTATTTCGCGATTATCAGCGACAGGTTGTACCGAGTAAGTCGTGACTCACATAGCCAGGAGGAAGTAACTCAGTTGTTGGTTCCCCGTAGCCTCCGGGAAATGGTCTTCCAGGCGGCTAATTTCGACCCCATGGCGGGCCATTTAGGTTATGATAAGACACTAAACCGTATAATGGCTCGATTTTATTGGCCGGGAATTCGGGCAGAGGTGCGTAGGTGGTGCGCGAATGTCAGTTGGTAAAGCCCCCTTGCGGCCCTTACCATTGGTCGAGAACCCATTTGACCGCATTGCGATGGATATTATCGGGCCATTTGATCGGTGTACACAGGGATATCGATTTGTGTTGGTCTTGATAGATTACGCAACCCAATACCCCGAGGCAATACCGCTGCGCAATATCTCTGCCAGGAGTGTAGCGCAGGCATTGTTTCAAGTAATCTCCCACGTGGGAATCCCGAAAGAGATTCTCACCGATCAGGGCACTAATTTTATGTCACGCACCCTCAAGGAACTGTATGGCTTGTTGAACATCAAGGCGATTCGAACCAGTGTTTACCACCCGGCCACTGATGGCCTTTGTGAGCGGTTCAATCGGACCTTGAAGTCAATGATCCGGAAGTTCGTACACGAAGATAGTCGGAATTGGCATAAATGGCTAGATCCCCTGTTGTTTGCGGTACGGGAAGTCCCCCAAGCTTCCACCGGGTTTTCCCCGTTTGAATTACTCTACGGGCGTAAGCCTCGGGGTGTCCTAGACCTTCTTAAAGAAAATTGGGAGGAAGGGTCTAGCGACAGTAAAAATGAGATTCAATACGTCCTGGACTTGCGCACAAAGCTCCACGCCCTAGGGGTTATCTCACGCGAGCATTTGCTGCAAGCCCAGGAGCGTCAAAAGTGACTGTACGACAGGGGAACTAACCTGCGAGAATTTACAGGTGTGGTCACACGTCGCATGGGGGACGTGGATTACGAGGTAGTACGCTCGGACCGGGGGGATAGCTTGCAGGTGTAACACGTAAATCTCCTAAAAAAATGGAACGACGTGGTCACTGTTGCTCTGGCTACAATAATTCCAGAGATGAGTTCGGTCCGGAAGTCCCAAAATCAAAAGTTAGCACTCCGGTCGGTATTGATAACCATCTCTCTGCTAGCCAGGCCACGGACGTTGCAGATTTGCAAGCTAAGTTCGCGGACGTGTTCTCTCCCTTGCCCGGTCGGACTACGCTTATCGACCACCACATAGAAACGCAGCCGGGTTTAACGGTGCGCACGCGTCCCTATAGGTTGCCGGTACACAAACGAGACATTGTGTGCAGGGAATTGGAAGCCATGCTGGAGCTGGGTGTGGTCGAGGAGTCCCGCAGTGACTGGTGTAGCCCCATCGTGCTTGTCAACAAGCCGGATGGGGCTATACGGTTCTGTGTGGATTATAGACGGGTTAATGCGGTCTCCAAGTTCGATGCCTACCCGATGCCCCGGGTTGACGAGCTCTTGGACCGGCTTGGCACGGCCAAGTATTTCACGACGTTGGATTTCACGAAGGGATACTGGCAGATTCCACTCTCGCCGGTATCCCGGGAGAAAACTGCATTCTCCACTCCGCTCGGGCTATTCCAGTTCACGGTGCTCCCTTTCGGGTTTTTCGGAGCCCCAGCCACTTTTCAGCGCCTCATGGACCCTGAGGTCCCTGAGGCAGGCGGGGCTGACGGCCAACCCGAAGAAGTGCTTGATCGGGCGGAAGGAGATCCGGTATCTGGGGTACCACTTGGGTCGGGGGGAGGTGCGGCCACAGATTGAAAAGACTGCGGCCATCGCAGCCGCTCCGCGGCCCAAGACAAAGAAGGAGGTGAGGGCCTTCCTGGGGCTGGCTGGCTATTACCGGCAGTTCGTGCCGGGGTTTTCAGAGCTGGCCAGTCCCTTGACGGACCTCACCCGGAAGGGTGCCCCGGATCCGGTCCAATGGTCGGGCCAGTGCCAGGGGTCGTTCGAGGCCCTTAAGGGAGCTCTTTGTGGAGAAACGGTCCTGTATGCGTCTGATTTTAACCTCCCTTTCTCCCTACAGACGGACGCGTCGGATAGAGGCCTGGGAGCAGTGCTGACCCAGCGGGTGGAGGGGGCTGACCGGCCGGTGCTGTACCTGAGCCGCAAACTATCGGAGAGGGAGGGCCGGTACAGCACGGTGGAGAAGGAGTGCCTGGCCATCAAGTGGGCGGTCGGCGCCCTCCACTACTATCTGCTGGGTCGCGCTTTCACCCTCTACTCCGACCATGCTCCCCTCCAGTGGCTCCACCGGTGGTATCTCGCGTTGCAGCCCTTCAACTTTTCGGTCGTGCACAGACCGGGGGCGCAGATGGTCGTGGCAGACTTCCTCTCCCGTGCAGGGGGGGGGGGGAGTAGGTTGTCAGCCGTCGTGTCCCCGGCCTGTGTCGGGTGGTGGGGGTATGTGGGGGGACATGCAGCGTTCGGCCTGTAGAGGGAGCTACAGGACCGTGGCCAGGGTGACGTCGGCGAGGCTCCGTTACACACCTGTTGCAAATGAAGCCTCGTTGACTAGATGGTTTAAGATGTGTGTGCCTCGGCGTTCGAGGGAGAAGGAGGGCGACTGGAAAGTCGCCGAGTGGCGTTGTGTTACGAACATTGAAATTATTACGAACATTGGAATTATTACTAACATTTTATGAAAATAAACGGGATACTCCCAGAAAACAGTACCTCGACTCCGCCTCTGTGTCACGGACTTGTTACAGTCCCAAACACAACTTGTGCGTTGCCAATGTTTGACAACATCCTGGATTCTCATTGGTTGAGGCTCCTATATTGCCTCTGAGCACGTCTCAAACTGCATGAATAAAGAGGAGCCACGACACGTCAGAATTCAAATCGGAAGTGATTGTGTCTTCCCTCCATGTCATTGAAAGGGCAAAAATGTAATTAAAAAAATAAAGAAAAAAAGGGTTCTAAAAGGATTCTTTGGTTGAATAACTCTTATGGGTTCCATTTGCAGTGCCCTGCATAAGTAATGGGACAAGCATTTTTTCTTCTTTTGCATTATGCAAATGTCCAAATTAAGCACTCATGTTTAGTATTTGGTCCCCAATCCTTTGTATGCAAAAGTGCAAAAGTCTGTGACCCATTGACCCAACCAGACGCTGGGTATCTTCTCTGGTAATGCTCTGCCAGACCTATATTGTAGCGATTGTTGTTTGTTTTTTTAGGATGTTTTGTCCTCCTCTTCAGCAAATTAAATGCATGTTCTATAGGATTCTATAGGATTCACTTTTTGGCCCTGAATAATTTCCTAGTTGCTATGGCAGTATGTTTTGGGTCATTGTCCTGCTGTATGGTGAAATGCCGTCCAATGAGTTTGGAGCAATTAACTTGTACTTGGACTGACAAGATGTTTCTGAACACTTCCGAATTCATCCTCATCAAAGGAGACGTGAGCCAGTTCCAGTGGAAGCCATACATGCCCAAGGCATAACACCCCCTCCCCCATATTTCACAGATGATGTGGTATGCTGTGAATATTGGGCAGTTCCTTTTTTTCTCCACACTTTCTCCGGTACATGTTTTTCCAGAACTCTGCAGGCTCTTTTAGGTACTTTTTAGCAAACCGTAACCTGGCCAGCCTGTTTTTGTGGCTGAGTAGTGGTTTGCACCTTGCAGTGTAGCCTCTGTAGTTCTGCTGGTGAAGTCTTCTGCGGATGGTAGTCTCTGACTCATTGACGCCTACCTCCTGGAGAGTGTTCCTAATCTATGGGGCAGTTTTTTTTTTTTTTTTTTTTTTATTATGGTGAGCATTCTTTGGTTATCCACTGGAAGTCTTCCTTGCCATTTGCGATTTCTTAGCTCACCAGTGCTTTCTTTCCTTTTAATGAAGTTCCAAACTGTTGATGTTGGTAGGTTTAAGGTTTTAATGTTTCATTTTTTTCTGATATTTCAGCATCATAATGGCTTCCCTGACTTTCAATAACATCTCTTTGGTCCTCATGTTGACAAGACACCAATAGCAGACTGCACAAATTATGTGACGGAACACACCTGTCAAGCCAATTGTCCCATCACTTTTGTGTAGCCTAAAATAGCGGGATTATGCATAAAAGTGTTGTAATTTCTGAATGATAAACCAATATGTACACAAATAACATCAAATAAAAGATGAGAATCTCTACGTTCTCATTTCAACTCCAAAAAGAAGAAAAAATGCTTCACTGTCCCATTACTTTCGCACAGTACTGTATAACCTTCTGTGGAAAAGGGTTCTACATGGAACCCAAAAGGTTTCTTCAAAGGGAGAGTGGAAGAAGAACCCTTTTTGGTTCTAGGTAGCACTTTTTTTCTAAGAGTGCAGGATCTGTGATGGGTCTGTCTGTCTCTATCTACGGTATATTCGCTTGAATGCCACAGCCTATTTGAGTATTGTTGCTGACCATGTGCATCCCTTCATGGCCACAATTGACCCATCTTCTAATGGTTACTTCCAGCATGATAATGCACCATGTCACAAAGCAAAAGTTGTCTTAAACTGGTTTCATGAACATGACAATGAGTTCAGTGTTCTTCAGTGGCCTTCCCAGGATCTGAATCCAATAGAACACCTTTGGGATGTGGTAGAACAGGAGATTCACATCTTGAAAGTGAACCTGAAAAATCTGCAGGAATTGAGTGATGCAATCACGTCATCATGGACCAGAATCTCAAAGGAATGTTTCCAACATCTTGTGGAATCAATGCCACGAAGAATTGAGGCTGTTTTGAGAGCAAATGGAGGCCCTACCCAGTATTAGTATAGTGTTCCTCATAAAGTGCTCTGTGAGTGTATATCTAACTATCTTTGTTTTTGCTGGTCTGTAGGATCTATGATGGCCGTCAGCCCATCCTGTGTATCATGGACACAGCCATGATCAAAACCATCCTCATCAAGGAATGCTACTCCCTTTTCACTAACAGGAGGGTAATATGCTACATTGAAGTGGTTGTATGGGGAAAAAAACATAAGGGCTCCTTAAATAGATAATATCATTGTTATGATAGCATTATTAATATTAGGTTAATCTTGCAGTATATAATAATTATTATTTTTCTAGAATATCTATCTCAACGGGCCTCTGTATGACGCCGTGTTTATCGCTGAGGATGATGCATGGAGACGGATCCGCAGTGTCCTGTCTCCCTCCTTCACCAGTGGGCGGATCAAAGAGGTACAGTCCCATCTCTCCTCTCCTTCTTTCATTCATTCCTTTATACAACACAAATAAATGAATGACTAACAACTCTGACGTGTGTATGTGTGTGTGTGTGTGTGTGTGTGTGTGAGAGTGTGTGTGTGATTTGTACTATGTGTATAGTGTGTATTCATTGTTGTTTGTTGTTGTGTGAAGCAGCAACTTTAATGAATTAATCCAAGACAAATTTTCATCCAGGACAATAAAGTATATTTGATCTTATCTTCGATAAGTTCAGTGGTCAGATAACAGAGTATAGAATAATAGTTCATCTTTGGAGTCACTTATTCTTTGACTATATACATAATGTATCCTGTATGGATGTATATTCTCAGGCTATATAAACATTAAAATAATTCCTGTTTCAAACATGATGTTAATATATGTTTTGCACATATTAACACACTGCCAATGGTTTGCGCTCTACTCATTTGACAAACACATGGGCCCTGTCAAGAACCAACCTCTAGTTCCTAAATGCTGGACACTTGGAGATCTGAGTGGATTGGATACAGAAGTGTCTAGGGATAGAGCCTAGGAGTTGTTTCTGGACAGGGCTGTGCATTGAATAGGATTGGAGTCACGTATCATGGTATTTCCTGTTCCTGTTTGTAACCGTGGCATTTCCTGTCCGTCCAGCATTCTTCCCCTTCATGGGTCCTGTTATGGCAAACATGGAGGTATCCCTATTCCCTGCCTCGGTCACAGATTTCTTCTACGCTGTCTTTCAGAAGATCAAGTCCAATGGCGTGGCTAGCACCAGGAAGGTATGTAAATATAACTGATCAAATATACGATCTTCAGCCAGTATTGTGTAATACAATTGTAGAGATTTGGTAGCATCTGGTAGTTCTCATGTGATTTTGATCTGACGTAAGCCTGCTTCCAGAGTCGGGTAGATTTCCTGCAGCTGATGATAGACTCGCAGAAAGACAGCAACTCAAAGGGAGAGGAGCAGAGTAAAGGTGCCTGCCTTAAACACACACACACACACACACACACACACACACACACACACACACACACACACACACACACACACACATCCACACACACACACACACACACACTGTATACTAGCATCTAACACACACACATACAGTACCTGCCTCAAACACCTATACCTACAAACACACCGTGGAAATACTCTACTTCGTCCCTTTCTCACACCTACCACCCCATTTCTCCCATCATAATAGGATTGAGTGACCATGAGATCTTGTCCCAGGCAATGATGTTCATCTTTGCTGGCTATGAGACCACCAGTAGCTCTCTGTCCTTCCTGGCCTACAATCTGGCAACCAACCCTCACATCATGACCAAGCTGCAGGAGGAGATACACACTGTGTTTCCCAACAAGGTAACCCCTCTGCAGACTCCTATATAGTACTATTCATGTGGAACAGGAAATATGATAGTGACAGTATTTTAGAGGGTACTGATGAGTGTGTAACCCCTGTGCACTGCAGACTCCTACAGTATCTATTACTATTGCTTTGGAACAGATGGTTAGATAGGTGACAGTATTTTACAGTGTGCTAATGTGTCTGTAGCATCCCTGTGCAGACTTCTGCCCAGTATTATTCATTTGAAACAGGAAGTAGATAGGTGTTGTTGGAATCTTCAGAATAGTTAAAAGGCTAGTACCTGAGAACCTGAGGGATCTACAGGGTATATACCTTAAAAGCATGTCTGACATGCAGTGGTGTGCATGACCATAGAGTGATTTCTAAACTAATACAATTATCTTAAAATAAATTATAAAACTAACAGGTAATCAGTGCAGAGACTTGTGTGATATGTGCTCTCCATCTGACTCGTGCTGCTGCATTCTGTATCATTTGCCAATAGCTTTCTTTGGTCGACCAGACAGGAGAGTGTTACAGTAATCAAGGCTGCTAGTAATACAAGCATGCATTCGTCTCTCAGTGTCAGCCTGGGAGAGGAAAGGTTGCACCTTTACAGCTGTGTTCTGTAAAGGTCCATGTAATATTCAAGCTTTCTAAAAGCTTCCTAACGGTTGTAATGACTATCTTTAATCGGTAGCGATCAGGGAACAAGATCCCTTATAATAAATCCCTTATGAATAAATATTTCATTTACGAACGCTGTTTTGGTTCGGAAAACACGCTTTTTAAAATGCAGTGTCCTACCTGACATTCGGTTTGCATATAAACATGTTGTGAGTGCCAGGGGTGTTCTAGGGGAGTAGACTGACCTTTCTCTGGTGGCTGCCTCTCCCAATCGTGTGCGCATGTAGAAACACAACAGCTAATGTCCAACACTGCAAGTTCATTTCGGGGGGATATATTATTATTAGGGAGGATGTTGTTGTTTGGACAACTTCAGACAGAATTTCTCCACGATGGCAGATTTCCGGCAAACTTACTTACTCTTCTTTAAGTGATACAAATATGTTTTAGTCACATTCTTGATATGGGTTTCAAAATTAAGATCTGAGTCAATGGTAACACCTTGTTTTTTTGCCTGGTGCTTAGTATTACTGTAAGTAGTGTCTTTAAGTGTGCAGACAGTTTGACCAGGACAAGGACAAAGAGCATTTTGGCATCAGCATTAATTAATTAATTCTAAGGTCATTAAGAACCTAGTTAATAACTTAACAACATAGTGCTATCTCAGTGCTATGATCGGCACAAAAGCCAGATTGGAACATGTCAAAGGTACATTTGGGAAGAAGGAGATTATTTAACAGTTTGAACACCTTTTTTTCAAGAATTATTATTTTTTTGCTTAAAAAGGGAAGGTTGGAGATTGGCCTAAAATCGCTAAGGACTGAAGAGTCTAAGTTACTTTTCTTCAGGAGGGGTTTCACCATGGTAGTTTTAGGTGCAGATGAACAGACCCCCACTTTGCTGAGCATTTCTGTATGACCACTGCAAAAGAGTTCATAGTGCTTTCATGTGGTGGAAGGTGGGGTAACAAGTCATCAAACACATCTTCAGGTCTTGCCTGAGTGATCCTCCTCACCTAATATTGTTTCTCTTATCTCAGAAGTATGTTGCAAATTCCTCACATTTGTAGGTGGAGAGCAGATCACCAGGTGTCTTGTGGGCGGGATTTATAAGGCTGTCAATCGTTGAAAAGAGCACTGTTTGAGTTGTTATGATTCATTATCAATTTTGAGAAATGATCCCGTCTGTCTTGGTGTTTTTTTATTGCCTTATTAAAAGCAGAAAGATGCTCTCGAAGAATATCAAGGTGGACCTGCAGTTTTTGTCCGCTCAGACTTTCTGCAAATTCTTTTAAATTTGGCCACAGCCTTTTTCAGTTTGACTGGTGCTACAGAGTCGATAGTTGCCCTTAGTTTGGTGTTGAAGCTGGTTGCTAAATCATTATCACAGGAGGAAGCTGTTGATGGTGTACTATTCATATTCATATTCATCATGAAATTCTCATCTGCTCAGCGACATGGCTAGATAAATAATAGAGTGAAAATATATTTTTCCCCACTTCTAATAGACTGACATGCATTCATGTTTAGCCAGGTTTCAGATAAAAACATTACAGTGCAGCTTTCGCTCTGAGATAAGATCAATAAAGGTTTTGCCAGATAGGGACCTAATATTCAAAAGCACCATGGTAATGTTCTCTGGGCTGTTCGGTGCTGCCCGGCCACAGTTAATGGAATGGATACCAAGTTATTCACATTTGAACCACCTGACAGTTTTCTTGTAGTCTGTCGACTGTGATAGGAAATAATAGACTGTACCACATTCAGTATTCCAAGCAGTCAATCCACTAAAAGCAGCCCAGTTTAGTGGCATTTTGACTTCTGATTGATCCTTGTGTACATCTATCATTTACATTGTTCAGTGGAATCTAAATGTATTTTCTTCTAACTATCAAGATAACATTATTTAGCGATTTTTTTGTTTATTCATGTATAACAAAAAAGCAAGACACTATTACACACGTACATTGAAAGTAATGGCGTTCTGTATGCGGGTGTCATGAAATTAGGCTATGCAGATTAGAATAAGTACAGTACTGTGTTCATTTCCCAAAAAAAGAACACAAAAAACTAACAGCTCTTCAGATTTGCAACGAAAAATAGTTAGTTCTGGGTTTCGGCTACGTGAACGACCAATCACTAGTGCTCATGTGAGTGTAATATCCCTGTGCAGGCTCCTATCCAGTACGAGGCTCTGATGCAGATGGACTATCTAGACAGCGTGATCAACGAGTCTCTCAGGTTGTACCCCATCGACTTGAAAGAGTCGCCAAGAAATCTGTTGAGATCAGCGGCATCACCATCCCCAAGGGTATGGTTGTCATGATACCCATCTGGACCTTGCACCGTGACCCCGATGTGTGGGAAGACCCAGAGGAGTTCAAACCAGAGAGGTAATGGGCCACATCTTAACCACAACCACAATATCAATCACAACAGCAACGATAAGAGCAGTGTTCCACAAACAACCATAAAACAAACCTAAATGCGACGACCAAACACAAACAGGTTTCTTCAACCATGTATAACCATCATATTACTGTGATTTAATTGATATGTTCTTTAACCCCTCCTCCTCTGAACTCTCCGAGTGTAGGTTCAGTAAGGAGAACAAGGAGAGCATCGACCCATACACCTACATGCTGTTCGGGTTGGGCCCACGGAACTGTATCCGTGCGATTCGCTCTGGTATTGATGAAACTGGCGATGGTGGAGATTCTACAGAGGTTCAACTTCACCGTCTGCAAAGAGACAGATGTGAGACAAAATAATGATACAATGATTGTAAATATAATTTTGTACCTATGACTTTGTTGCGTTTCTATATGTAGCAGAGGTGATTTTGGAATCACACTCTCGTGATGAGGTAGCCCTGCCTGAGACATGTAAACTGAAGTGTCGCCCTCAGACCTTGAGGATGTCCTCTTGGCTTAATAGTAGCGTTTGTGTCTTCCACATGGGAGACCCGGGTTTGAACCCCCATACTACAATTCTGTACTTGCGTACTGCATGAGTATGTACTCCCCATTTAATTTCCCAGATTGCATTTTTCAGTACTAGGCGCCAATCATCCTCAGTATAGGCTACCTACTAAATGATGGAAGTGTGAGATTTAAAAAAAAAGCTATTTGTATTTCTGCAAAACTCCCTCGAGACTTCATAGGGCCATTTTAATGTATGTCGACCCAAGAGAGGTTGTCCAGGAGTTTGAGTTTATTTGAATTTATAGTGCAATGCTACCCGAACGTAACAGTGACACTGTATTAGGTAACATTCATAGTGTAACGCTGACATCTGTTTTACTCGTTCCTTCATACTTTAACTGTGTGTCAACTCTCACCAGATACCCATTGAGATGGACCTGTTCCGCTGCCAGGAGTCCAACGACAACCAGCTCAAAGCAGACAGCCAGTGATGAGGACCTGCCCTGCTGCAGGTCTCTCAGTTATTATGTTACACATAGATCTAGGACCCTAAAATGCACTGTGACTTTTATTCTTTTTTTATGTCTTTTATGCGTTTTTATTCTAATTTTTCTTTCATGCTCTTTCCTTTTTATCTATTTTACGTAAAGCACTTTGAATTGCCTCTGTGTATGAAATGTGCTATATAAATAAACTTGCCTTGCCTTGCCTTGCCTCGCCTCGCCTCTGGGCTCTGCTGCTACTGTATGCTGCTCTCTTTGTATCTGTCTATTAGTGGAGGTCCAGGACTCGTTGTACAGAGACAGTTGTTGTCTGTCGTCTGCAGTGCAGGGATTTGCATGTGACTTGTGTATGTTTTGTACTTGTCTGGTAGTGGGTCTCTATCATCACGCTAAAAACGTGTGTATAATCACAAACTAAATCATAACATGAGAATGAACAACATGCCATCAAAACATGACAATAAATAGGTGTTAGATTAGATTCAACTTTATTGTCATTGTGCAGAGTACAAGTACAAAGATAACGAAATGCAGTTAGCGTCTAACCAGAAGTGCAAAAAAGCAGAAAAGTGCAATGTGAACAATATATACAGGTAGAGCAGTATAAGCAATATATGAGCAGTATAAGTAGTGCAGTATAAGCAGTATATGAGCAGTATAAGTAGTGCAGTATAAGCAGTATATGAGCAGTATAAGCAATATATGAGCAGTATAAGTAGTGCAGTATAAGCAGTATATGAGCAGTATAAGCAGTATATGAGCAGTATAAGTAGTGCAGTATAAGCAATATATGTATTAACAGTAACATTATAAGCAGAATAAATATAGAATGCAGTATGAACAGTATAAGCAGTATATGAGCTGTATAAGTAGTGCAGTTACCAATGTATTGGGTCTATCTATGGGTATCGTAGTGCAGCAGTAGTCAAAATGTACCTGCATTTTATCGGTTGAAGTGCCATCTCATCTGTCATAAGATTTGACTTGTAAAACTGAAAAGTAGGATACAACTAATAGCCTAAATGTATAAACACAGGCCACAACCAAAAAACAACATGGGAAAATCGTTTACGCATCCTCTGCAGCAGGAACAGTGCAGAGAAAAAGTATGTACAGTAAACCCCATAACTGAATACACTTCATACGCTTCAGCGCGACACAGAACGCCTATACTGCAACAAAGTAAAAAGATGAGACAGACACGTGTCTTCAATAACTTGCATGTTTAATCAAAATACAAGCATTCGGCACATCGTTAACTTGTAGGAAAGTTTAATCAGGTTTTATCAATTGTATTATTTTAAATGTGAAATAAATAGCATCAGTGCAGAGGCTATAACACACTACAAAAGTCACATTAAATCACGGAAAGTAGGCTAGGCTAATTAACGGTACTATATGAATATACAGCCCGAGCCCAGTCCAGGGTTCTGAAAGCGACAAGTAACAAGTGTGCCCATCAACTGTCTAGATATTAGGCCTATACGTAACATTTAGTCCTCCACTTTATATCACAGCCAGTATAACGTTTAAAATGACTACAAAACAAAAGCAATATAGTCTACATTGAACGGCGCATTGTCCATTTGTCATACATGTCCAAACAGACCTGCACACTTGAATAGGAAAGTAGCGCGGCGGTTCGTTGCTTCAGCAAACCTCTCGATGACTTTACTGTTGAAATCCATCTGTCCCTGGATCAATGCATTTTCAATGGAAAGCATGTCAAGGCCGTTCAGTCGCTGGTGTCTGTTCTGTTCTGACAGATGTATAATGTCTTTGAATCCAGCCGATGCCCAAATAGTCTCCACCAAAAATCATACATGGGAAACAGAACAGCGCATGTTTCGAGGTGGTAGCGGTTAGCCATCTCTTTTTGTCAAACCATTCCTGTTGGCCCTAAACGTTTTATCTCCAACTTCTCTTCCAAAGGCAATGTACTGAACCGCATGGTCAACAAATAATCTACACGATTCATTGTGAAAACTTTAGCTAGCTAGCATTAGCGATAGACGTACAGTAGATGAACTGAATTGCTTTGTGATTATTTCCTGTCATGTCAGACCACGTTAACGACATTAGCGTTTAATAGTTTTTCGCCACCTGTTGCTAGGCAGAATTCATACCCAATATAATTTGCGTGAGGTTTTCCCTGCTTACGCCAATCACGCTCACGAGTGCTCCGCTGCCCCACAGCAGAAAGACGGGACAGAGAGCGCAGTCCGCACACACCAGTAATTACTAGTAATTAGTAATTACTCCAAAAACAGCACTATACGAATTATGAGTCAAGTTTATTATATTTATACACACCAATTTCACCATTTAATCTATTTTGTATTAAATATAAAATACTTATTATTATTACTAATAAAAAATAGGACTAATAATTGTTTCGTATTTGTAATGTACTTTATGAGACTTTATGTTTGTAATGTACTTTATAAAGAAAAAAACCCTGTATATCCCCAAATTTGATTCTATGCAATATGTTTTTTCAAATGTTGTATTTGTCTTGTAGGCTACTTTTGTGTAAGCCGTATATTGTGGGTAAAATGCACTATAAATTCAAATGAACTTAAATGTGTATTGCAGTGGAATCCTAACTCGAGATCCGCGTGTAAATCGAATCAATTTCCCATTGACATGAATGCAAGATTTACGCGCGCGGATTTGGAGTTAGGATTCCACCCAAAATGCGTTGCTATTGGTATCATTATGACGTTGATATGTACACAGAATTGAGAATGTTCTGCAATAATACACAAAGTTCTTGAACTTTTAGTTTAGTGGCATAACGAGCTAAGACGCAACCTGAACCTGTGCAATCAGTATTACCAGAGTGAGATATAAAGAGATTATAACCGGAAGATTCGGCGCTTATACACAGCCTACTGACTGAGGTAGGCTAATGTAGGCCAGAGATGTAGTATAGTTGACATATAGTATAGTTTTATAACACTTGTATTTGTAAATACTTGAGACGGCATAGGCCGACTACCTTTACAGCATTTGGACAAGGGACGCGTAAAAATGTCACTGAGAGATATCTGTCACTAGGAGATGATATTCCCATTAAGTCGAATTCAGCGTTGGATATTTCTATATGCCTAAAAACTCACATCTTTAGAAAGGCCTTCCTTTAGGTCCTGTCCTCTTGTTGTTGTTAGTGTTTTGTTTGTGTTTTTGTTTGTGTGTCTATTGCACTCAACTGCACAGGCTTTGAAATTGTGGCTACAAATGAAAAACACATTCCAAATAAAATATATTTTTTATTATTATTATGATAGACCTAAATGCATGAATTGAATTAGGGCTATTTTAATTTTGCCGAGGTCTTCTGCTTATTAGCCTATAGGCTCCTACCTGTACCAGGCCGATTCCAGTTAATAAAATGTGCCCATTATATGGCCACTGATATTTGACCTGTTGGTCACAATTGTAGGCTATATTTCAAGGCGTGTCAACAAACATAGCCAGCCAACCCACACTGGAAGCTTTTGCTGACTCTAACATAGGCCTCTGACAGGACCAAGTCACTTCGAACCATTGCATCGAACGCTGATAAGAGTTGTTAGGCAGTGAATTACCATGATAGTCATTCCAAACCCATTATGACGCCAGCCGAACACACATTATAGATAATAACATTTCTTTGCTGCCAATCGGTGTACTGGTATTTGTTGACTGATTCAGTAGGGCAAACTCAAAGATTGTTATCCCTTTCTCATTTGGGGAATCTTTCTGACATTCCTGTTGCATTATAGTATGGGTGTGTGGAGATTATTTCAATCATTTTTGTTTGTGTTCTATCTACTGTAGGTGCATAAAAACAATGGAGGTGAAAATATATATGAGTATTGAGGATATCAGGAAGGAGCATGAGAGGATTAAGACAGAGAAGGCAGAGTTTGAGAAAAAGATAGAGGAATATGAGAAACAAAAGAGAAGGGACCAAAAAGTTAGGCAGAGGGAGGAGGAGATCCTGGCCAGAAAGGCAGAAAGACTGCAGGAGGACAGGAATGAGTTCAATAGGGAGAGGGAGGAGATGGACAGTGGGATCAAGATCCTCATGATGGAGATTGAGAAAGAGAAGGAGTCCTCAAAGGAGATACTTAGAAAGGCTGAGAAGGCAGAGGCAGAGTTAAATATGATGAGGAAGGAGAGCGTGAAAATCCAAAGAGACGGACAGAAGGTGGAGCAAGAAATGCTCAGGATGTGGAAGGAGAAGGAGACATTTCTCAAGGCCAAGAAACAGATGGAGAAAGAGATGGAGAAAAATATGGTGGCAGTCAAGAGGAGAGAGGCCCTGGTGATGGAGGCCGAAGAAAGACTTAAACTGAGCAAGGAAAAAGAGAAGGAAGAGCAGGAGAAGGAGACCTCAAAGGAGATGCTTAGAAAGACAGAGAAGGTCGGAGCAGAGTTGCAAATGATAAAGAAGGAGTGGATGAAAATCAAAAGAGACGGGCAGAAGGTGGAGCAAGAAATGCTTGGGATGTGGAAGGAGAAGGAGACATTTCTCAAGGCCAAGAAACAGATGGAAAAAGAAATGGAGGCAGTCAAGAGGAGAGAGGCCCTGGTGATGGAGGCCGAAGAAAGACTTAAACTGAGCCAGGAAAAGGAGAATCTAGAGCAGGAAAAGGAGACCTCAATGGAGATGCTTAGAAAGACAGAGAAGGTCGGAGCAGAGTTGCAAATAATAAAGAAGGAGTGGATGAAAATCAAAAGAGACGGGCAGGATGTGGAGCGAGAAATGCTCAAGATGTGGAAGGAGAAGGAGACATTTAAAAAGGATAAGAAACAGATGGAAAAAGAGATAGAGGCCATCAAGAGGAGAGAGGCCCTGGTGATGGTGGCTGAAGAAAGAGCGAAACAGAGTCTGGAAAAAGAGAAGCTAGAACAGGAGAGGGAGACATTGAAGAAGGTGAGCATGGTGACGATTAGAGAGATGGTAGAGAACCTATAGACTAAGTAGATGAAGGTGATTGTTGCTAGTTTTACTATAGCATTTAGTCCATGACCTTCAACTCTCAGTTGAATTTGTCCAATTCTTGTCTCACCTTGCACTCCCCTCTGATGTTACTTTTTTAATTTCAGATGAACGATGGCTCCAGATATGCCACAACCCTCATGTTCTCGTTGAGAGCGACTCCTCTGATGGCTCAGCTGGTACACAATCAGGCAAACCAGGGGACGAGCCTTTCTGTCAAAAGCCTTGTTGATGTGGCCCTGGCTGAGAGCGTGTGGGGGTGCAGAGATAAGACAGGGGACTGCACATGCCGACACCGTTAGCCTGGAAACCTCAACACAATTGGCCGCTATTTAGGGATACATAGCAAATCAATTTATATAGTTGTCTTAAGTTCAATAAATTAAGTTGAACATTAAATTAAATTGACTTCCTTTCTCTACCACTGTGACTGCTTGTGGCATTTATTATTATAGAAAGTCTTACTTGTGATGACCGTGATGTATGTAGCTGAAGATGAATGTAGCTATTTATTTTAAGTATCTCTGGATAAGAGCTTCTGCTAAATTACTCAAACGTAGGCCTAAAGTACATCTGTAAAATAATGTATCCATTTCCTGTTAACCATCTCTAAACCCTAGATGGCAGTATTTACTCTTACACCAGAAACGTGACCAGTTGCACGTGTGGATGCAGAAGAAATAGCCTCCCAGTCTGTTTCTGCAAGGAACTTCTAATTTATGGATTCTGTACATTGTTTTATGTTGAGAGTCTTGTCAAGTCTGAATATCTTAGAGTTGGGGTTTGTCCTCTACCTCCAAATATAAACGAGGACAATCACTTTGTTTTTCATACAGGTACCACTATTGTATGTATTTCTGTAATCTATGTTTCTATTACTTTACCATACTATGAAACTAATTGAATATGTTTTTAAGCGTCCAAAAAGCATTGATACCATTTCCAAGCACTCCAAGAATCATTTTGCGTTGCTGCTGCAGCAGCCGCGCAATGTCAACACTTTACACACGCACTGGTGTAGCATGTAACATTAAAATCCATCAACTTCATATCACACCATTGATGATTGGTGAACTTGTTGGATCAGTTAAGGCCTGTGCCAGAAAACAGAACACACACCAATCACACAATGGGACTATAACATGCACATACAGTGCATTCTGAAAGTATTCAGACCCCTTCACTTTTTCCGTATTATGTTATGTTACAGCCTTATTAAAAAATAGATGAAATTATTTTTTTTCCTCATTAATCTACACACAATACGCAATAATGACAAAGGTGCTTCAACAAAAAACGTAAAGGGTCTGAATATTTATGTAAAGGTGATATTTCAGTTTTTTATTTTGAATAAATTAGCAACAATTTCTAAAAACCTGTTTTTGCTTTGTCATTATGGGGTATTGTGTGTAGATTGATGAGGAAAAAGGCTGTAACATCACAAAATGTGGAAAAAGTGAAGGGGTCTGAATACTTTCAGAGAGCACTGTATTTACATCTTGATTCACAGAATCACACCTCGTACACACTTGCAAGTGATAGCAACGCCTATCACCTGTCCCAATAAAGGGATGCTACAAGCGCACCATTTCATCCTTTCCACTCTTCACTCTCTGACTGTCTGAAGTGTACTGTAGTTGTGTTGTTGTAGCTGGGTACACCTCAGCCTATGATTCTCACGGGGCGTTAGGTTGAAAAGTGTACTGTAGTTGTGTTGTTGTAGCAGGCTACACCTCAGCCTATGATTCTCATGAGGCGTTAGGTTGAAAAGTGTACTGTAGTTGTGTTGTTGTAGCTGGCTACACCTCAGCCTATGATTCTCATGAGGCATTAGGTTGAAAAGTGTACTGTAGTTGTGTTGTTGTAGCTGGCTACACCTCAGCCTATGATTCTCACGGGGCGTTAGATTGTCTCTGATAGAATCCTACGGTTCAGCTCAACGACGATTTTCATCTTCTGAGCACCTGTTAACTCTCTGAGCTAGCAAGCTAACCTGTGAGCTCTCAATTCTTTGTTATTGTTGGACCCCAGCTCGACGATAATTCCTCAGGTTATTATTAGAACTTGCAAGGTCACATGTGTAGGCTACAGCTAGCACTTGGGACGGACGGCTAACTAAGTTACTTGTTGTTTCCGGACAGCTGAGAACCTTGGCTAGCTTTGACAAGGTAATATTGAGAAATATTAGCACCCTGTTTGCAGGAGGGTTGGTCAGCTTGTGTTTGTAGCCCTAGGACTACTGAGCACTTTCTAGTAATTAATAATTTACTAGCTAGTTACCTCGTATAATGAATTGGAACATACCAGTTCTCTCTGGTGTGGGACTAGCACCATATCTAACTATGCGGGTACCAGTTCCCTGTGGTAGCACGTGGGTGTAGCAATGCTGAGGTGTGCTGATATTGTACCTGTTTGTTGCATCGTGCACTGTATCTAAACTAACCCCACAACTAAGTCAACTAATAAACATGGGCTACGCATAACTTAAACATGCCTGTGTGTGTGTGTGTGTGTGTGTGTGTGTGTGTGTGTGTGTGTGTGTGCGTGCGTGCGTGCGTGCGTGCGTGCGTGCGTGCGTGCGTGCGTGCGTGCGTGTGTGTGTTTGTGCGTGCTTGCGTACATGTGTTTTTTCGGGGATGCAGAGAAAGTCTTCCAGCTGTTCCAATGAGAACATCCATCCATCCATCCATACATAGACCTATGCATTTAATTCTGGTTTGTTTATAACTAAGAGGAAGACACATTTATCATCAAAAACCACTAGTTATCATCAAAAAGGATGGTCACAGTTTGCTAAAAAAGAGTACCTAAAAAGCCTGCAGAGGTCTCGTAAAAGGTATTGTGGACAGATAAGATGAATATTATCATGGACTAGAGTGACAAAAGTTTGGAGAAAAAAGGATCTGCCCAAGATTTACAGCATACCACCTCATCTGTGAAACATGGTGCAGGGGGTGTTAGGTGTGGGCATGTATAGTTGCCATTAGAACTTGCTAACTTGTCTTAATTGATGATTGTACCTGCTGACGGCAGCAGCAGAATGTATTCTGAAGTGCACAGAAACATCTTGTCTGCTTGAGTGCAAGCAAATGCCTCCAAATGCATTGGATGGAGCCACACCATACAATAAAACAATGACCCAAAACACTGCCATAGCAACTAGTGGAAAGATCTTGATTGGCCAAGTCAATCTTCAGATTAAAATTCAATTGAACATGCATTACATTTCCCTAATGATAAGAATTTAGGCAAAAAGACCTCAAAACAAACAACAACTAAAGATGGCTGCAGTACAGGCCTAGCAGAGCATCACCAAAGAAGATGCCCAGCGTCTGGTGGGGTTAGTGGGTTGCAGACTTCAGGCAGTTATTGTCCACTAAATACTAGTGGATTGTCCACTAAATACTAGTGGATTGTCCACTAAATACTAAACATGACTGCTTCATTTGGACATTTGATAAGTCTGTCCCGTTACTTTTGGGTACACTGAAATAGGGGGATTATGCATAAAAAGTGGGGTAATTTCTAAATGGTGAAACCAATGTGTATACAAATACCATCAAATAAAAGCTGAGAATCTCTACTTTAACCTTGTAGTAATTGCTTAATTTCAAATCCAAACGTTTGATAAAGTTCTTCATAACCAACATCAGGGAGATGTGACCAGAGAGGTGGTGAGTGGATCCTGGCTATAAGGGCACACTCTTGCCAACACACATTCTGGTGTGACATGTGCGATGTCTTATTGATCTATGTTGCTTTGGCTGTCTCCATGTGTGGATCATTGTAATCAGGGGTAGGGCTGGCCTTTTAAACATCTGTGCTTTGTTTCATTCAGGGAAAACAAAGAGATTTTTAACATTTCTTTTAAAGAGACAACACACATTTTCTGCCATGCCTCTGTCAATTGATTTGGCTTTAATCAATGGTTTCTTCTTGATGTTGTGTACATGTTTTCATGCCTATGTCACCTTTCAGAGGAAATCAAGGAACCTATCCAGATCTGATGTCGTATTAGATGAGTCAAACCCTGTCAGAACATAGTTTGCTTTTGCTAGATTCTTTTCTTTTCTTTTGTCTAGTATTGGTATACATGGTTGAAATTATGCACTCATATTTAGTATTTGATCGACAATACTTTGTATGCAATAACCGTCTGGGACCCATTGACCCCACCAGGTGCTGGGTATCTTCTCTGGTGATATTCTGCCAGGCCAGCCATCTTCAGTTTTTGAGGTCTTTTTGCCCAAAATCTTACCATCAGAAAATGAAATGAATGTTCAATAGGATTTAAATCCAAACATTGACATGGCCAGTCAAGAACTTTCCACTTTTTCGCCCTGAAAATCTCCCTAGCTCCAATGGCAGTATGTTTTGGGTCATTGTCTTACTGTATGATGAAGCGCCATCCAATGAATTTGGAAGCATTGCTTTTACTCGACCAGACAAGATATTTCTGTACACTTCAGAATACATTCTGCTGCTGCTGTCAGCAGTAACATCATCAATTATGATAAGTTAGCAAGTTCTAGTGGCAGCTATACATGCCCAAACCATAGCATCCCCTCCACCATGTTTCACAGATGAGATGGTATGCTGTAAACCTTGGGCAGATCCTTTTTTCTCCAAACTTTCCTCTTGCAATCACTCTGATAATATTCATCTTATCTGTTCACAAGACCTTTTTCCACACCTCTGCAGGCTTTTTAGGTACTTCTTAGCAAACTGTAACCTGACTATCCTTTTTAAGAATAACGAGTGGTTTGCATCTTGCAGTGAAGCCTCAGCCATTTGCAATGGCTGAGCTCATCAGTGCTTGATTTTGGCAAGTCTAAGGTTTTGACTATGTTTCAGATTTTTCAGCTTTCACCATTTGTCAATTCCTTTGCTATTGTAATGTATCTCACACCTTGTCCTTTGTTGGGAATGATATTTAAGGAGAGGGACAGCGAGATATTCTTTGAGTTTTGGGTTAGGCCCATCACGGGCATCATTCTCCCGCGTTGTCCTTGACGCACGTTAACGTATGGTTAAAACTTACAGACGTATGTTGTTTTAAATTGTGTTAAATTGGTTATTTTGTTGATACTCTATTCTCATTCTTCCTATGGGCATTAATGTGATGTTGTGCGCTCGATAAAGGTTCTGTTAATCAGGGCTGGCTCTAGCCATTTTGGTGCCCAAGCATTTTTCCTTCTTTTGCATTATCAAATGTCTAAATTAAGCACTCATGTTTAGTATTTGGTCCCCAATCCTTTGTATGCAAAAGTGCAAAAGTCTGTGACCCACTGTGACCCCGCTGGGTATCTTCTCTGGTAATGCTCTGCCAGACCTATGTTGCAGTGACTGTTGTTGTTTTTTTAGGATGTTTTGCCCTAAGTCTCCTCTTGAGCAAATGAAATGCATGTTCTATAGGATTTAAATCTGGAGACTGACTTGGCCAGTCAACAACTTTCCACTTTTTGGCCCTGAATAATTCCCTAGTTCCTATGGCAGTATGTTTTGGGTCATTGTCCTGCTGTATGATGAAATGCCGTCCAATGAGTTTGGAGCCATTTACTTGTACTTGGACTGACAAGATGTAAATAAATGATTCTCAATTATGGTGAGCATTCTTTGGTTATCCACTGGAAGTCTTCCTTGGCCTACTAAGTAATTTGCAATTTCTGAGCTCACCAGTGCTTTCTTTCCTTTTAATGAAGTGAAATGAAGTTCCAAACTGTTGATTTTGGTAGGTTTAAGGTTTTGACTATGTTTATTTTTTTTCTGATATTTCAGCATCATAATGGCTTCCCTGACTTTCAATAACATCTCTTTGGTCCTCATGTTGACAAGACATCAATAGCAGACTGCACAAATTATGTGACGGAACACACCTGACGAACACACTTGTCAAGCCAATTGTCCTATCACTTTTGTGTAGCCTGAAATAGGGGGATTATGCATAAAAGTGTTGTAATTTCTGAATGATAAACCAATATGTACATCAAATAAAAAATAAAAATCTCTACGTTTTTATTTCAAATCCAAACAGAAGAAAAAATGCTTCACTGTCCCATTACTTACGCACGGTACTGTATAACCTTCTGTGGAAAGGGTTCTACATGGCACCCAAAAGGTTTCTTCAAAGGGACAGTGGAAGAAGAACCCTTTTTGGTTCTAGGTAGCACTTTTTCAAAGAGTGCAGGATCTGTGATGGGTCTGTCTGTCTCTATCTACGGTATATTTGCTTGAATGCCACAGCCTATTTAAGTATTGTTGCTGACCATGTGCATCCCTTCATGGCCACAATTTACCCACCTTCTAATGGCTACTTCCAGCATGATAATGCACCATGTCACAAAGCAAAAGTCGTCTTAAACTGGTTTCATGAACATGACAATGAGTTCAGTGTTCTTCAGTGGCCTTCCTTGTCACCGGATCTGAATCCAATAGAACACCTTTGGGATGTGGCAGAACGGGAGATTCACATCTTGAAAGTGCACCTGAAAAATGTGCAGGAATTGCGTGATGCAATCATGTCATCATGGACCAGAATCTCAAAGGAATCAATGTCACGAAGAATTGAGGCTGTTTTGAGAGCAAAGGGAGGCTCTACCCAGGATTAGTATAGTGTTCCTAATAAAGTGTTGGGTGAGTGTATATCTAACTATCTTTGTTTTTGCTGGTCTGTAGGATCAATGATGGCCGTCAGCCCGTCCTGTGTATCATGGACACAGCCATGATCAAAACCATCCTCATGAAGGAATGCTACTCCCTTTTCACTAACAGGAGGGTAATGCTAAATTGAAGTTGTTGTATGGGGAAAAAAACATAAGGGTTTATTAAATAGATAATATCATTGTTATTATAGCATTATTAATATTCGGTTAATTTTGCAGTATATAATCATTGTTATTTTTCTAGAATTTCTATCTCAACGGGCCTCTGTATGACGCCGTGTTTATCGCTGAGGATGATACATGGAGACGGATCCGCAGTGTCCTGTCTCCCTCCTTCACCAGTGGGCGGATCAAAGAGGTACAGTCCCATCTCTCCTCTCCTTCTTTTATTCATTCCAACAACACAAATAAATGAATGACTAACAACTCTGACGTGTGTGTGTGTGTGTGTTTATGTGATTTGTACTATGTGTATAGTGTGTATTCATTGTTGTTTGTTGTTGTGTGAAGCAGCAACTTTAATTGTCCAAGACAAATTTCCATCCGGGACAATAAAGTATATTTAATCTTATCTTAGATAAGTTCAGTGGTCAGATGACAGAGTATAGAATAATAGTTCATCTTTGGAGTCACTTATTCCTTGACTATATACATAATGTATCCTGTATGAATGTATATTCTCAGGCTATATAAACATTAAAATAATTCCTGTTTCAAACATGATATTAACCCATGTTTTGCACATATTAATCCATGTATCAATCATCATATTTTTCCATGTATCCTTCCCAACTCAGATGTTCGGGATCATGAAGCAGCACTCTGGAAATTTGGTCAGCAATCTGAAGAAGACGGCCGATAACGAAGAGCCCATTGAACTAAAAGAGTGAGGATTTCTCTCCGAGAAGATAAGGTGAATTTGTAATTTCAGTGAACTCCCCCTTTAATTTTGTGGTTGTGGTTCTGGTGGTCAAAGACTGTGTGGTTGTGTTCCAGGTTCTTTGGACCATACAGTATGGATGTGGTCGTCAGCACTTCATTCAGTGTCGACATCGACTCTGACCTCCACAACCCCTCTGACCCCTTTGTGACCAACATCAAGAAAATGCTCAAGTTTGACATCTTCAGCCCACTGTTCCTCACAGTCGGTACAACTGCCCCCATATAGCTTTCAGTCTAAATCATTTTGTGCTCAATAAATGAAGCTATCGATTTCATTGATTAGACTGACATACACTGTGGAAACACTCTATGAGACCACCAGTAGCTCTCTGTCCTTCCTGGCCTACAATCTGGCAACCAGCCCTCACATCATGACCAAGCTGCAGGAGGAGATAGACACTGTGTTTCCCAACAAGGTAACCCCTCTGCAGACTCCTATATAGTACTATTCATGTGGAACAGGAAATATGATAGTGACAGTATTTTAGAGGGTACTGATGAGTGTGTAACCCCTGTGCACTGCAGACTCCTACAGTATCTATTACTATTGCTTTGGAACAGATGGTTAGATAGGTGACAGTATTTTGCAGTATGCTAATGTGTCTGTAGCATCCCTGTGCAGACTTCTGCCCAGTGCTATTCATTTGAAACAGGAAGTAGATAGGTGTTGTTGGAATCTTCAGAATAGTTAAAAGGCCAGTACCTGAGGACCTGAGGGATCTACAGGGTATATACCTTAAAAGCATGTCTGACATGCAGTGGTGTGCGTGACCATAGAGTGATTTCTAAACTAATACAATTATCTTAAAATAAATTATAAAACTAACAGGTTATCAGTGCAGAGACTTGTATGATATGTGCTCTCCATCTGACTCGTGCTGCTGCATTCTGTATCATTTGCCAAGAGCTTTCTTTGGTCGACCAGACAGGAGAGTGTTACAGTAATCAAGGCTGCTAGTAATACAAGCATGCATTCGTCTCTCAGTGTCAGCCTGGGAGAGGAAAGGTTGCACCTTTACAGCTGTGTTCTGTAAAGGTCCATGTAATATTCAAGCTTTCTAAAAGCTTCCTAACGGTTGTAATGACTATCTTTAATCGGTAGCGATCAGGGAACAAGATCCCTTATAATAAATCCCTTATGAATAAATATTTCATTTACGAACGCTGTTTTGGTTCGGAAAACACGCTTTTTAAAATGCAGTGTCCTACCTGACATTCGGTTTGCATATAAACATGTTGTGAGTGCCAGGGGTGTTCTAGGGGAGTAGACTGACCTTTCTCTGGTGGCTGCCTCTCCCAATCGTGTGCGCATGCAGAAACACAACAGCTAATGTCCAACACTGCAAGTTCATTTCGGGGGGATATATTATTATTAGGGAGGATGTTGTTGTTTGGACAACTTCAGACAGAATTTCTCCACGATGGCAGATTTCCGGCAAACTTACTTACTCTTCTTTAAGTGATACAAATATGTTTTAGTCACATTCTTGATATGGGTTTCAAAATTAAGATCTGAGTCAATGGTTGTTATGTTCATAGTTAAAGTTGATGGGACTACTTTTATGTTATGCGCATGTACCTTTGAGGTAGTACTGAGCGGCGCATTGATACAGTAAGCTAGAGCAGTTGACCTTCGGCAGAGTAACCAATGTAATGTAACATGCTCATAGAAAAATCCAGTAAAGACTTTTGTTAACTTTACTCCGGTGTTCATTTGATGTATGTTGTGAAAGTGCAATACACAACAATGGTAACACCTTGTTTTTTTGCCTGGTGCTTAGTGTTACTGTGTGTGTGCAGACAGTTTGACCAGGACAAGGACAAAGAGCATTTTGGCATCAGCATTAATTAATTAATTCTAAGGTCATTAAGAACCTAGTTAATAACTTAACAACATAGTGCTATCTCAGTGCTATGATTGGCACAAAAGCCAGATTGGAACATGTCAAAGGTACAGTTGGGAAGAAGGAGATTATTTAACAGTTTGAACACCTTTTTTTCAAGAATTATTATTTTTTTGCTTAAAAAGGGAAGGTTGGAGATTGGCCTAAAATCGCTAAGGACTGAAGAGTCTAAATTACTTTTCTTCAGGAGGGGTTTCACCATGGTAGTTTTAGGTGCAGATGAACAGACCCCCACTTTGCTGAGCATTTCTGTAAGACCACTGCAAAAGAGTTCATAGTGCTTCCATGTGGTGGAAGGTGGGGTAACAAGTCATCAAACACATCTTCTCCTCACCTAATATTGGTTCTCTTATCTCAGAAGTATGTTGCAAATTCCTCACATGTAGGTGGAGAGCAGATCACCAGGTGTCTTGTGGGCGGGATTTATAAGGCTGTCAATCGTTGAAAAGAGCACTGTTTGAGTTGTTATGATTCATTATCAATTTTGAGAAATGATCCCGTCTGTCTTGGCGTTTTTTTATTGCCTTATTAAAAGCAGAAAGATGCTCTCGAAGAATATCAAGGTGGACCTGCAGTTTTTGTCCGCTCAGACTTTCTGCAAATTCTTTTAAATTTGGCCACAGCCTTTTTCAGTTTGACTGGTGCTACAGAGTCGATAGTTGCCCTTAGTTTGGTGTTGAAGCTGGTTACTAAATCATTATCACAAGAGGAAGCTGTTGATGGTGTACTATTCATATTCATATTCATCATGAAATTCTCATCTGCTCAGCGACATGGCTAGATAAATAATAGAGCGAAAATATATTTTTTCCCCACTTCTAATAGACTGACATGCATTCATGTTTAGCCAGGTTTCAGATAAAAACATTACAGTGCAGCTTTCGCTCTGAGATAAGATCAATAAAGGTTTTGCCAGATAGGGACCTAATATTCAAAAGCACCATGGTAATGTTCTCTGGGCTGTTCGGTGCTGCCCGGCCACAGTTAATGGAATGGATACCAAGTTATTCACATTTGAACCACCTGACAGTTTTCTTGTAGTCTGTCGACTGTGATAGGAAATAATAGACTATAGCACATTCAGTATTCCAAGCAGTCAATCCACTAAAAGCAGCCCAGTTTAGTGGCATTTTGACTTCTGATTGATCCTTGTGTACATCTATCATTTACATTGTTCAGTGGAATCTAAATGTATTTTCTTCTAACTATCAAGATAACATTATTTAGCGATTTTTTTGTTTATTCATGTACAACAAAAAAGCAAGTCTCTATTACACACGTACATTGAAAGTAATGGCGTTCTGTATGCGGGTGTCATGAAATTAGGCTATGCAGATTAGAATAAGTACAGTACTGTGTTCATTTCCCAAAAAAAGAACACAAAAAACTAACAGCTCTTCAGATTTGCGACGAAAAAGAGTTAGTTCTGGGCTACGGCTACGTGAACGACCAATCACTAGTGCTCATGTGAGTGTAATATCCCTGTTCAGGCTCCTATCCAGTACGAGGCTCTGATGCAGATGGACTATCTAGACAGCGTGATCAACGAGTCTCTCAGGTTGTACCCCATCGACTTGAAAGAGTCGCCAAGAAATCTGTTGAGATCAGCGGCATCACCATCCCCAAGGGTATGGTTGTCATGTTACCCATCTGGACCTTGCACCGTGACCCCGATGTGTGGGAAGACCCAGAGGAGTTCAAACCAGAGAGGTAATGGGCCACATCTTAACCACAACCACAATATCAATCACAACAGCAACGATAAGAGCAGTGTTCCACAAACAACCATAAAACAAACCTAAATGCGACGACCAAACACAAACAGGTTTCTTCAACCATGTATAACCATCATATTACTGTGATTTAATTGATATGTTCTTTAACCCCTCCTCCTCTGAACTCTCCGTGTGTAGGTTCAGTAAGGAGAACAAGGAGAGCATCGACCCATACACCTACATGCCGTTCGGGTTGGGCCCACGGAACTGTATCGGGATGCGATTCGCTCTGGTATTGATGAAACTGGCGATGGTGGAGATTCTACAGAGGTTCAACTTCACCGTCTGCAAAGAGACAGAGGTGAGACAAAATAATGATACAATGATTGTAAATATAATTTTGTACCTATGACTTTGTTGCGTTTCTATATGTAGCAGAGGTGATTTTGGAATCACACTCGCGTGATGAGGTAGCCCTGCCTGAGACATGTAAACTGAAGTGTCGCCCTCAGACCTTGAGGATGTCCTCTTGGCTTAATAGTAGCGTTTGTGTCTTCCACATGGGAGACCCGGGTTTGAACCCCCATACTACAATTCTGTACTTGCGTACTGCATGAGTATGTACTCCCCATTTAATTTCCCAGATTGCATTTTTCAGTACTACCAATCATCCTCAGTATAGGCTACCTACTAAAATTTAGTAACTAAATGATGGAAGTGTGAGATTTAAAAAAAAGCTATTTGTATTTCTGCAAAACTCCTTCGAGACTTCATAGGGCCATTTTAATGTATGTCGACCCAAGAGACGTTGTCCAGGAGTTTGAGTTTATTTGAATTTATAGTGCAATGCTACCCGAACGTAACAGTGACACTGTATTAGGTAACATTCATAGTGTAACGCTGACATCTGTTTTACTCGTTCCTTCATACTGTAACGACCCTGTGTAAGGCCCGTTAGCAGCTCCGCCAAGGGAGTTAACTCTCTTGGTGTTGTGGCTAGCGCGGCCGGTTTGTAAGCGGAAGGTTGCGAGTTCGATACCCGCTTAAGGCAAGCTGCTCTGCCCCGCCGTTCGCTACAAAACTTTAACTGTGTGTCATCTCTCACCAGATCCCCATTGAGATGGACCTACAGAACACTCTGATGCCCATACCGCCCATCAAACTCAAGCTGCTGTCCCGCTGCCAGGAGTCCAACGACAACCAGCTCAAAGCAGACAGCCAGTGATGAGGACCTGCCCTGCTGCAGGTCTCTCAGTTATTATGTTACACATAGATCTAGGATAAGCCCCAACACTGGCTACTTTCAAAAATGGGCTTAAAAAAAAAAAGGGCTTCGCTTTTGCCTTAAATTGAAACTAAATTGGCGCTAATAATTGCACTGTGACCCTAAAATGCACTGTGACTTTTATTCTTTTTTTATGTCTTTTATGCGTTTTTATTCTAATTTTTTTTTCATGCTCTTTCCTTTTTATCTATTTTACGTAAAGCACTTTGAATTGCCTCTGTGTATGAAATGTGCTATATAAATAAACTTGCCTTGCCTCGCCTCGCCTCTGGGCTCTGCTGCTACTGTATGCTGCTCTCTTTGTATCTGTCTATTAGTGGAGGTCCAGGACTAGTTGTACAGAGACAGTTGTTGTCTGTCGTCTGCAGTGCAGGGATTTGCATGTGACTTGTGTATGTTTTGTACTCGTCTGGTAGTGGGTCTCTATCATCACGCTAAAAACGTGTGTATAATCACAAACTAAATCATAACATGAGAATGAACAATATGCCATCAAAACATGACAATGAATAGGTGTTAGATTAGATTCAACTTTATTGTCATTGTGCAGAGTACAAGTACAGAGACAACGAAATGTAGTTAGCGTCTAACCAGAAGTGCAAAAGGAGTGCAATGTGAACAATATATACAGGTAGAGCAGTATAAGCAATATATGAGCAGTATAAGTAGTGCAGTATAAGCAGTATATGAGCAGTATAAGCAGTATATGAGCAGTATAAGTAGTGCAGTATAAGCAATATATGTATTAACAGTAACATTATAAGCAGAATAAATATAGAATGCAGTATGAACAGTATAAGCAGTATATGAGCTGTATAAGTAGTGCAGTTACCAATGTATTGGGTCTATCTATGGGTATCGTAGTGCAGCAGTAATCAAAATGTACCTGCATTTTATCGGTTGAAGTGCCATCTCATCTGTCATAAGATTTGACTTGTAAAACTGAAAAGTAGGATACAACTAATAGCCTAAATGTATAAACACAGACCACAACCAAAAAACAACATGGGAAAATCGTTTACGCATCCTCTGCAGCAGGAACAGTGCAGAGAAAAAGTATGTACAGTAAACCCCATAACTGAATACACTTCATACGCTTCAGCGCGACACAGAACGCTACATTGAGGTGGCCTATACTGCAACAAAGTAAAAAAAATTAGACAGACACGTGTCTTCAATAACTTGCATGTTTTATCAAAATACAAGCATTCGGCACATTGTTAACTTGTAGGAAAGTTTAATCAGGTTTTATCAATTGTATTTCTTTAAATGTGAAATAAATATCATCAGTGCAGAGGCTATAACACACTACAAAAGTCACATTAAATCACGGAAAGTAGGCTAGGCTAATTAACGGAACTATATGAATATACAGCCCGAGCCCAGTCCAGGGTTCTGAAAGCGACAAGTAACAAGTGTGCCCATCAACGGTCTAGATATTAGGCCTATACAGTGGGGGAAATAATTATTTGATGGTACTTTATGGTATGAGTATGGTACTTTTATTTTAACAAATAGAGACAGAATATCAACAAAGAAGTCCAGAAAAAACACATTATATAAAGTTATAAATTGATTTGAATTTGATCCCCTACAAACCAGCAAGAATTCTGGCTCATACAGACCGGTTATATGCCCATGAGGCACACAGATTACTCCTGTCACTTTAAGAAAGTACTCCTAATCTCTGCTTGTTATGGGTATAAAAGACACCTGTCAATAGAATCAATCTCTTCCATTCCAACCTCTCCACCACCATGGGCAAGACCAAAGAACATTCAAAGGACATCAGGGTAAGAGTTGTAGACCTGCACAAGGCTGGAATGGGCTACAAGACCATCAGCAAAAAGCTTGGTGAGAAGGAGACAACTGTTGGTGCAATTATTAGAAAATGGAAGAAATACAAAATAACCATCAATCGCCCTTGGCCTGGAGCTCCATGCAAGATCTCGCCTCGTGGGGTAAGGATGATCATGAGAAGGGTGAGGATCAGCCCAGAACTACGCGGGAGGAGCTTGGTAATGATCTCAAGGCAGCTGGGACCACAGTCACCAAGAAAACCATTGGTAACACACTACACCGTAACGGATTGAAATCCTGCAGTGCCCGCAAGGTCCCCCTGCTCAAGAAGGCACATGTGAAGCAGTGGACCCATCTGAAGTTTGCCAATGAACACTTAAATGATTCAGAGAAGGCTTGGGAGAAGGTGATGTGGTCAGATGAGACCAAAATTGAACTCTTTGGCATAAATTCGACTCTTCGTGTTTGGAGGGAGAGAAATGCTGAATGCTACAATCCCAAGAACACCATCCCCACTGTCAAACACAGAAGTGGAAACATTATGCTTTGGGGTTGTTTCTCTGCTAAGGGTACAGGACGACTTCACTGCATTGAGGGGCCAATGGACGGGGCCATGTACCGTAAGATCTTGGACAAGAACCTCCTTCCCTCAGCCAGAGCACTGAGGATGGGTCGTGGATGGGTCTTCCAGCATGACAATGACCCAAAACATACGGCCAAGACAACAAAGGAATGGCTCAAGAAGAAGCACACTAAGGTCATGGAGTGGCCTAGCTAGTCTCCAGACCTTAATCCTATAGAAAATTTGCGGAGGGAGCTGAAGCTTCGAGTTGCCAAGCAAAAGCCTTGAAACCTTCAGGATTTGGAGAGGATCTGTAAAGAGGAGTGGACCAAAATCCCTCCTGAGATGTGTGCAAAACTGGTGACCAACTACAAGAAACGTCTGACTTCTGTGCTTGCCAACAAGGGTTTCTCCACCAAGTACTAAGTCATGTTTTGCTTGGGGATCAAATACTTATTTCCTTCGATCAAATGCAAATTAATTTATAACTTTATATAATATGTTTTTCTGGACTTTTTTTTTTTGATATTCTGTGTCTATTTGTTAAAATAAAAGTACCATAAAAATTATAGACCGCTCATTTCTTTGTAATCGGGCAAACTAACAAAATCAGCAGGGGATCAAATAATTATTTCCCCCACTGTACGTAACATTTGGAGATGTGTTAACACGATCAAAGAAAATACGCGGGAGAGGTCCACTGTTTGAGGCGAAAAAAGACAGGGTTCCCAGAGGAAAAATTAATAAAAATGAGTTCCTCACAAAACAAGGAACCCAAAACCATTTCAATGGAAACGATCGGACTTTACCTTGGAACGTAGCGGATGTATGAGCGCGGCTTTGGAATTATTCAAAACAGCGCCCGCGCTGCCACGATCAAAGAGAATACGCGGTAGAGGTCCACTGTTTGATGCGAAAAAATACAACGTTCCCAGAGGAATAAAAACGAAATAAAAATGAAATATCCCATTGTTCCTAACAAAACAAAGAACCCAAAACCATTTCAATGGAAACATCGGACTTTACCTTGGAACGTAGCGGACACATGAGCGCGGCTTTGGAATTATTCAAAACAGCGCCCGCTCTAACACGATCAAAGAGAATACGCGGGAGAGGTCCACTGTTTGAGGCGAAAAAAGACAGGGTTCCCAGAGGAAAAATTAATAAAAATGAGTTCCTCACAAAACAAGGAACCCAAAACCATTTCAATGGAAACGATCGGACTTTACCTTGGAACGTAGCGGACGCATGAGCGCGGGCTTTGGAATTATTCAAAACAGCGCCCGCTCTAACACGATCAAAGAGAATACGCGGTAGAGGTCCACTGTTTGATGCGAAAAAAGACAACGTTCCTAGACGAATAAAAACGAAATAAAAATGAAATATCCTAGTATTCCTAACAAAACAAAGAACCCAAAACCATTTCAATGGAAACGATCGGACTTTACCTTGGAACGTAGACTGTTTGTGGAACGTAAAGTAGTGTACCTACTGAACTCGAACACTGCACCTACGTGACAACCTACCAACCCCTGCAACCCCTGCACCCCCCCCCGGACAATTGCACTATTACTCCCCTCCCCTGCTCTTACTCAATACCACTGCTCTTCTGTACATATGTCCATACTGTTCATATTTTCTTAATACTACTGTTAGTACACTGCACATATCTGTACATACTGTGCATACCTGTTTATACTGTTCATATGGCATTCCATATTTATATTTATTCTGCTATCTACCTTATGTTACTGTTAATACATATATACTGCATTACCTATACAGCTCATATGCTGCTACACTGTTCATACTGTAACTTATTTATTCTGCTTATAATGCTACTGCTTACTCATATACTGCTTACACTGCACTACTTATGTTATACTGCACTACTTACTGCTCATATATTGCACTACCTGTATATACTGTTCATTGCACTTTCTGCTATTTTGCACTTCTGGTTAGACGCTAACTGCATTTCGTTGTCTCTGTACTTGTACTCTGCACAATGACAATAAAGTTGAATCTAATCTAAAAAAAATGTTTTCGCTGACTGGCGGCACAAGGGTGTGGGTTGGGTGGAGCTCCGCTGTTTGAGGCGAAAAATGACAAGGTTCCCAGAGGAATAAAAAATGCACCTGACACCATAAACAAAGTACCTTCTGGAAAAATAAACTTCTTCTAATCCAAGCCAGCTCTGTGATATTCTAGAAGGTCAGAGTTTAGCAGTTAGCACAGTAACATTGTTGCGAAGAGGTCAGATGAAGATAAGATATCTTTGAAAAAAAATGTATAAATATGATCAGACTTTTTTCTGATAAAATAGTTGTTTTTTTGTTCAACAGTACCACTTTGTCTGTTTTTCCATTTTCTTGAAGCATCTGCACTCGATTTCCAGCCAGCATCATAGTCATGACAGTGAAAGTGTCCAAACAGGTGACCTGAAAAAATATCAAAAGGGGGATGAGGAGAAGAAAGCGGATCTCCACACTGATGAAACATGGGCAGATGAAGAAGATACTAGCGAAAGAAAACAAAAACATGGAGAGGAAAAACTGTCTGTGGAGTATAAGGCAGCTATTAAAGAGAATGACAACATTTGGATGAACTTTCGTTCATCTTGGTCTAATAATGGAAATAGTCTAGTCGTGGTGTGGGCCAGGAGTGACTGCAACCTATAATAAGTCTTCTTTACTTTGCTACAGCCATCTCTGGCTGACATTGTCATTCACTGCCATCAACGGAAATCAATGTTTCCCACATTATATTTCATGCCAACGTCAATCAAAAGTAACCTCAGATTGTTATGGAAATCTTTCAGTGAACAACAACAAACGATGTTTGGTCTCAGTTGAGAGTTTTAATGCATATAGAAAGTATTATACAACGTTGGTCAGCTGGATCAGCATTCCTTCACCAACAGTGTGGATTCAGATACTGATGCTGTGGCTGAGGAGAAGACCATCCTTAACTCCAATGCTCATACGTCATAGGTCTAGGGGTAAACATATCTTGCACCTGTTTGCTGACCAAGAAGCTGGGAAAGAAGCGTAGGCGTTGTGAGCCACTATCTCAAACCTCAGCCTGCAGGTAGGAGTGTTCCAAGGTCACATAACATCTTTGATACAAGAGAAGGAGCAGTCGGTTTTGGTTCTTCCTCAGTCACATAATTAAAAATAACAAAGTACATTGGGTCACAGAAAGGTCAATACATTTAATATAAAATTAAAACAAAATAGTACAAATATTTTTTGCCATTACAAAACCAAGTACTGTAACAAAGTGATGAAGGCTTATCAAAGGTTACAGATGCATAGTCTTGAACCAAAATAAGAAAAACATACAATAATGATTGCTTTGATAATGATAATTATGGCTTTAAAAGACCCAGAAAACAACCAAAATATTGTATGATGAAAAGTAAGAGATTCCCCAGACTGATGAAGAATAATGGACAGATGCCAAAAATAGAAATGAGACATTTTGTTTAATATACTGTGAAGGGGAGGATCAGGTGAAAGTAATAACGGGAGTGGAGAAAACAAGGGAACAAAGCTTTAGTCACAGTGAAAAGGTAATTAGTGAACAGGAGAGAAGTGCCATCAAACTTACTTGAGATTTTTTGATCATTTTGAGTTACAATTCTAGTGTTTCTTTTTTGTTCATCTGGTTCACTTTCTTACCTCTGTATCTATCTACAGTTTTCCCATCTTTTCCAAGGGTAAACAGACCCGAGTTCAATACCCAACAGCCACACTTGGCAGAGTAGACAGCGAACACAATGCAAAGGTGGGCTAACGGAAAACTGTTTTGATAGATTCAACAGTTTAGATTGTAGATTCATTGATAGGTTGGTTGATTGATTTACATTGAGCAGGACCTCTCCCTTTATGTTCCTTCCTCAGATGTCTATCCACAGCTGGGCAATGGTAATTTGCTGAAATGAACTGTGTATTAACAGTCAGGAGAATTCAAAAGGTAAAAAACCAAGTCACCAGCGTGGCTGCGGGGCTGAAGCCAGATTTATTTTGAATGGCCAAACCTGAATAAAGTATTCATTCAGTAAGACGAGTTATGGTTTAGAATGTTTGTAGAGCACACACATACACTCACCGGCCACTTTATTAGGTACACCTTGCTAGTACCGGGTTGGACCCCCTTTTGCCTTCAGAACTGCCTTCATTCTTTGTGGCATAGATTCACCAAGGTGCTGGAAAACATTCCTCAGAGACTTTGGTCCATATTGACATGATGGCATCACGCAGTTGCTGCAGATTTGTAGGCTGCATCTCCATGATGTGAATCCCCCGTTCCACCACATCCTGCTGGAAGTAGCCATCAGAAGATGGGTACACTGTGGTCATAAAGGGATGGACATGGTCAGCAGCAATACTCAGGTAGGCTGTGGCGACAAAGAAACAAACATCTGTTAATACTTATAGACACCTGCTCTGTCCTCATACATAGCTGAACACCTCTAAACACCTCCCAAGAGTCTGGAGACAGAATGTCAGTCTGACTTCAGGTTCATTGATTTAGAAAGAGTGAAACTGAGAAAGAGAAACAATAATCAATGATATGGTTTCACATCCACACATTGCCTTGCCATACATCACAGAGATGACCTAACAAAGAAATAGCGACATATAGCTACAGATGTTGTATGATGCAACAATACACAGGTAAAGATCATTTTATGCCACGTCCTACACATTTGGGGTAGTCAATAGTCCTAGGAGAAGCACACCTGTTAACCATCTCAATTCCATCTCTCCTTTCAGTCATAGGGTGAGGGTTAGGGTAGGAGTTTCTCATAGAAGTCTGTCTGTGTGTGGTAATGCTGATCTGCACTGTGACTGCAGCCTTTTAGGAAGTGAATAGGTTGGTTTCACATACACTAAAATATGTGTACTTCAAGTAATCCCCCACCTCTATCCCCCACCGACGTGTGTGCGGCACTGAGCAGGACTAACGCACGCAAGGCTGCTGGTCCTGATGGGATCCCCGGACGTGTCCTCAGGGCCTGCGCTGTGCAGCTGACTAAGGTTTGGACTGACATATTCAACCTGTCCCTAGCCCAAGCAGCTGTCCCCGCGTGCTTCAAAACCACCACCATCGTGCCGGTGCCAAAACACTCCACTGCAACGAGCTTAAATGACTTCCGACCAGTGGCACTCACGCCCATCATCATGAAGTGCTTCGAGAGGCTGGTCTTAGCTCAACTCAAGACCTGCCTACCACCCACACTGGACCCCTTTCAATTCGCCTACCGGCAGAACAGGAGTACAGAGGATGCCATTTCAACGGCACTTCACTCCGCCCTGTCCCACCTCGACAAGACTAACTCTTATGTGAGAATGCTGTTTATTGACTTCAGCTCAGCATTCAACACCATCATCCCCTCCAAACTGATCTCCAAACTCAGGCAACTGGGCATCAACCCCTCCCTCTGCAACTGGATTCTAGACTTCCTGACCAACAGGCCGCAGTCTGTTAGGCTTCACAACCACACCTCCTCAACCCTCACCCTGAACACCGGCGTTCCACAAGGCTGTGTGCTGAGCCCCCTCCTTTACTCCCTCTTCACCTACGACTGCACACCTGTACATGGCTCAAACACCATTGTTAAGTTTGCAGACGACACAACGGTGATCGGCCTCATCAGCAACAACGATGAGTCGGCCTACAGGGAGGAGGTCCAGCACCTAACAGTGTGGTGCAACGACAATAACCTGGCTCTCAACACCAAGAAGACCAAAGAACTCATTGTGGACTTCAGGAAGTCTAAAGCTGGCGCACACACCCCCATCCTCATCAACGGGACTGAGGTGGAGCGAGTCACCAGCTTCAAGTTTCTGGGTGTCCACATCTCTGAGGACCTCTCCTGGACCCTCAACACCTCCACCCTGATAAAGAAGGCTCACCAGCGTCTCTTCTTCCTGAGGAGACTAAAGAAGGTCCATCTATCTCCTCAGATCCTGGTGAACTTCTACCGCTGCACCATCGAGAGTATCCTTACCAACTGTGTCACAGTATGGTATGGCAACTGCTCGGCATCGGACCGGAAAGCACTGCAGAGGGTGGTGAAAACTGCCCAACGCATCACCGGTTCCTCACTCCCCTCCATCGAGGCTGTCCAGGGCAAACGATGCTTGCGTAAGGCACGCAGCATCGTCAAGGACATCTCTCACCCCAACCATAGACTTTTCACCCCACTCCCCTCCGGGAGGCGCTACAGGTCTCTCCGCACCCGAACCAGTAGGTTCAGAGACAGCTTCTTCCCTGCGGCTGTCACCCTGCTGAACACGAACACTACACCTACCTGACAACCTACTACCCCCGCAACCCCCCCCCCCCCCCCCCACCCGGACAATTGCACTATTGCACTATTACTCCCCTCCCCTGCTCTTACTCTTACTCAATACCACTGCTCTTCTGTACATACCTGTCCATACTGTTCATACTGTTCATAATGCACATAATGCACATATCCTATATTTTCTTTAATACTACTGCACATACTGTAGATACTTGTTTATACTGTTTATACGGCATTCCATATTTATATTTATTCTGCATCTACCTCATGTTACTGTTAATACATATATACTGCTAGACTGCATTACCTATACAGCTCATATGCTGCTACACTGCTCATACTGTAACTATTTATTCTGCTATAATGCTACTGCTACTCACATACTGCTATACTGCACTGCTATATATACTGCTTATACTATACTATATTATACTGCACTACTACTGATCATATATTGCACTACCTGTAAATACTGTTCATTGCACTTTCTGCTATTTTGCACTTCTGGTTAGACGCTAACTGCATTTCGTTGTCTCTGTACTTGTACTCTGCACAATGACAATAAAGTTGAATCTAATCTAATCTTGTCTGTCTACAAGAGGGCAGCATATCATCATTTCAGATCTGCGATCAATGAAGGGGCCCAACAGTTTAAATAAATCATATTAATATCTATTGTTAAAGTTGAAGGGTTCTCCCTCGACAGACTCTCTCTCAATGTGAAGAATTACTTTGATGTATTTGAAAATAATCTTCTACATGCAGATGCATCATTTACTACTATGTAGTAGTTGTCATTCACTCATGGCCTGTCTGAAGGTGTTGAGCAGGACAGGTCTCAGCACTCATCCACTCAAGGTCTCTGATCCAGCACTCCTGTCTTCCTTTCTTTCTCACTATCTTTAGGATCGATCCCCATTAGCTGCCGCCATTAACAACCACATATACACTCACTGGGCTCTTCATTAGGAACACTATATTAATACTGGGTAGGGCCTCCCTTTGCTCTTAAAACAGCCTCAATTCTTTGTGGCATTGATTCCACAAGATGTTTGAAACATTCCTTTGAGATTCTGGTCCATGATGACATGATTGCATCACGCAATACCTATAGATTTTTCAGGTGCACTTTCAAGCTGTGAATCTCCCGTTCTACCACTTCCCAAAGGTGTTCTATTGGATTCAGATCCAGTGACTGGGAAGGCCACTGAAGAAAACTGAAGCACTTACACATGGCCACATTATTATGGGGGTTATACGTCCTGTCATCTATAATTGTCTTATCATTATTCTTATTACTAATTTATTACATGGCCCCAGCATTTTCTTTTTATCTTGTAATTGTTATTATCTATTTATATAGGCAGGCCTGCTATGATTTTAAAATCAACACCTTACTTTGCACTTTCGCCCACGTAGCACTTCTTCTCCTAAAGCATTCACACCCTGATGGTTCAATAGCGCTCCAACAAATTCTTCTTGACTTCCCTCTCGTGTCCATTTTTTGGCAGCGGCACACACAGTCCACCCTTTTCCAAAACATTGGTGAAATGGTAGAAGCAGGCCCCAGGGTAACTGTCAATTTATATGTTGGGGTTGGTGAAAGGAGGAATTTTGTTCAGGTTACAATCCCCCAATATCAGTGTCGGTTTGTGGCCTTCAAAATTCCAATCTGTCACCTTATGTTGTAGTCTGGCTTTGTGTTACCAGGGAGTTTTCGATTTTTCCTTCACACTGGCGTCACCTGTTGATGAAAGGAGGAAAGGTGAGATGACATCATCAGCGTGTATGGAGATGTGACTGTGTAGCTGAAGGGTGCACATGGTTGTTAAAGGGATAGAGATGGCTGCTACAGAGGCCCGAGGTTGACGCCTCGCAGGACGGCAACAGGAAGGACTGCAGGGGGAAGATAAAGACATCAGGAGATTTACGAGAATATGTGTTATGTATTATAATATATTAAGATAATACATCATAATTATCATTATTATAGAATTATAATTATATAATATAATTCCAGGAGATTGTCCCTCTCCTTCTCCTGACTGCACACACACAATCTCTATTTTCATCCTGAGAATGAGTGTGTTCGAGTCAAATTTCTAAGAATGTGTCTTCGATGGAGTGATACTGTCCGTCCACTAGAGGGCAGTCCAATGCAACTCATCTCATCTCATAGGGTCATTCAGATCAACACTCCATTCAAAAGCAAGTGGAGGAAATCAAATAAGCATTACACTATGTATGTGTGGGGGGACATGCAGCGTTCGGCCTGTAGAGGGAGCTACAGGACCGTGGCCAGGGTTATGTCGGCGAGGCTCCGTTGCACACCTGTTGCAAATGAAGCCTCGTTGACTAGATGCTTAAGATGTGTGTGCCTCTGCTTTTTCAGGAGGTGGGCTGGGAACGAAGGAGCAGGTTCCGAGAGAGAGAGACGACTGGAAAGTCGCTGAACTTTGAAACGGGCTGAAAAGCCAAATTGACCACTGTGCTAATAAACGGGAGCTACATTCCCTCACTACCATACTGCGTCTGCCTCCGTACGAACAAACATTATTACAGTATGTATATGTATTTCTATCATATCTTGCTACAGTGAAAATACTCGGTTTGTAGGTTCGTTTCGTTTGTTTAATCTGGTCCGGGTCCTTATCGTGTAAAAACATTACTCTTCATACTTTTAGACAATATTAAACAATAACAACACCGAGCCCATGGTACTTCTGCACATCTGTATCTGGTGGAAGACCTTGTTGACGAAGATGATGTTGTCCCGCCAGTTGGACAGCGTGCTGCTGTTGGAATGGCTCTTCTCTGTCTCGGCAGGCCTGTTGGGCTCCCCCTCCTCCCCAGTCCTTCTCCTTCCTGAGAATTGCACATAACTTGATTTCTAGATTGGAGTGTTACAATTTCTATTGTGGCTTCTTTTAACAACATAACGAAATAACAAAAACACTCCTTTCAAATAGCCACTGTCGAAGCTGGAGCGGGGTTAATAACACACAATCCAAGATAGAGAAAAAAGCGGAGATCAAAAGTTAGAATTCAAACCAAAATAGCATTTATTATGCATTAACGTTCGACAAAAATATTCTCTGTGGCTCTTCAATGCCATAAACAAAATATATTGATCCCGAATTGTTTCTTTCAATTTGTGACAATAACTTTTGTTAGTTTGCAGTAGCTTGTGGTGATTGTTTGTGGTCAAAAAGCTGTTCCACTTCCCCGTCTAACTCGGATTCTCTCCAAAAACAGGTGCCGCGGCTTTCCACCAATTAAATAGACACCTCCCATAGCGGACCCAGAATCGAAGAAAAAAAAAGAAAAAAAAGAATTCACAGGTTCTTGACAGAACAAAAGCATAGATGTAGAGTAGTAGACCGTACATGAAGAGTTTGACTGTAAGACATGGTTATGGTACAGTATAGCACCGTGCTTTGTTAGTCGACTGGGGTAGGCCAGGGCAGTGAACTCACAGGTCCTCAGGGCCTCCTCTGCGTCAGGTTCCTGGTGGTTGACGGCGATGCCCTGGTGTGACCTCTCCTGGAAGAAGGGTAGTCTGTCTACCAGCTCGCCCTCTAGGAAGGCTCCTTCTTCCACCTCCTCCTCCTCCTTTTCCTCCACCACCACCTCCTTCAAATCTTCCTCCTCTCCCCTATCTGGCAATGGCAACTCTTCCTCCTCCTCTGATTTTGGAATGGATTGGACCCTGTGGGCGGGGCTTGCAGACCCAGAGAGGAAGTGACTTCTTTTTCTAAGGGACACAAAGTTGTTGGTGGAATGTTCTTTCAGAAGTCAGAATTAAAGCTCATACCTTCAGAGAGGCGTTCACAACTTTAAAACATTGTAAAATGTAAAAATCTGTGTACAGTACAATGAATTAATTCAAATGCAGTATTTTCTCTCTGCGCTAAAACACATTTCATTCATGTCAACGTACCGATTGTCTTGTCTTTGTTGACCTTCCAGGAGAGAGGTCCCTCATGCACCATCTTCCTCTTGGTGAGATCCATATTCGACAGGAGAATGTGAATCATCAAATCATCATCAAAACTTTAGTTTCTTCTTTTCTTTTTCTGAACATTTTTGGCTTTTACAGAGTAGAAAACAATCATAATGCCTGTTACGACTCCAGATGACAACTCGTCTACGTCTAGGGGCGGTAGAGGAGTCGCAACAAAAAGGTAGTGCCACGGACTTATTGCAGGAATTAAACAGGCACAAACCACAGTGTAAACTATATACAATTATTTATTTCCTCTGGGAAAACACAACACAAGACACACGCCAAGGAGAAAAGGGAACTATGAGCGGTGCCAAAGCAAAGAAATCATAAACAAAGGTGATGTCCTAAACTAGTGCAATAGTAATCTATACTACCAGGGCTATGCTAAAGTGCTATGCTACACTAGACTAGAACATACATGGGGCGGCACCCACTCCTAACCTGGTGAATTGTAACAGAGATGAGCCTACGTGTTGGAAATGTAAACCCATGGGTCTCTTACCTATTCACCTTACCCCTATGGCGTACATTTAACAGACAGACAAATATTGAGAAAAAAACTATACGTAAACAATGACGCAAGTATACCAAAAGAGAACTAAATGTAAATAAGTACGTCGGAGGTTTCGAACAACTAAGCAACAGCGAATCGACAGCAAACATAAGCTACAGTACAACTGGGTCGACTCCCGAGGGGAAGGCCAGCGGAGCTTTTAAATGACACGGACAGCCCTCTGATTGGTCAGGAATGGTGATGACTGATTGGGACGAATGGCCAATTGCTGACGGACACCTGAATGTAGAGTGACAGGTCAAGGGAAAAACAGAAGGAAACACAAAACACAACAAGGAAACGCACATGTAGGAGTGGGAACGTAACAATGCCAAACAAGAATACAAGGCTACGGATAACAGACGCAAGGGAATAACTTACAGAAATTCAAAATAATCAAACAGGAACCTTAAAGGGAAACTTTCTGATTAGAAGTGAATGGGAGAGTAGTGGAGCGCCTCCTCACCTTGAACTATGAGATCATGGGGTTCTCACTCTGCTTCAGTAAGGACAGGTCTAACCGTCTCTGGTAGTCCTCTAGTCCCTGTAAGGATAGGAACGTGCACACACACACACACACACACACTTATGAGCACTGAACAATCACACATGTTGTCCTGTGGTAAATCATGAATCATTATATTACTAACCAAAACATTGAACATACCACAAAAATAATGACAGGTGCTTGCTAATATGCATTCTGACCAACTTGTGCAGCTCAGTGGCATTCTAAACGACCTGCTCCTTCATTTTAAGCATTTAAATCACAGTCCTGGTTGTCCGATCACAAGTATTATCCGATTACCAGTATCAAGTCCTAATTTACGGAAACAAGTAATATGAGATCGGCACACCCCTCATCGGCATGTGACCACCAATGTTGGGTCTAATCAATGGCGTCTATTCACACGGTCCTGGTTACCTGTTTGTTCTCTGCCTCTTTGACGGCCTGGTTAACATAGTTGAGTATCTTCCTGCAGCAGTCTCCTGTCCTCTTCACCTTGTCCCTCTCCTCCATCTCCTCTAGGGGTCAAAAACAACAACCAAACGTCAACCAGTCATCCATCAACTCATCATCTCATTGTTAATGTGGGCCGATAAGTGCACTACACCAGAAAGTGAGCAAGTGTTTTGAGCTGGAGGGGGTGGGTTGGGGGGTGTTAGGTAAAGGGGGCGGAGGTGCAAAAAAGGGAGGTGAAAGAGAAAGCAGTTTTAAAAAGACAAGGTTTAAAAAGTGTGCAGGTGAGGCGAAAAACATAAGAGGACTCCATAAGAGTTCTCCAAAAATTGGCAAAGGGGGGACACAAAGTGTCAAAAACTAAATTGCAGTATTGCTTACCTCAGGTTGACTATCTGGGAAGAACTATAGCGCATGGGTCAAAAGCAATATCACCAGGACAATTAGAAGGCATAAGTAAAACACCAAAACCAGTAAATGTGGGCCAAATGATGACATTCTTGGGAATGACAGGATTCAGCGGAGATTGGATAGAGGACTATGCGATAAAAACAGCAGCTCTGAGGGTGCTGATGAAAACAGCGGGTCAGCAGAACTTAAGAGCCCCTTTAATATGGACAACAGAAGCTACAATGGCATTTGAAATGTTGAAAAAAGAAATGCAGCTATGCACTATGCCTATGAGAAGGCCTCGTCAATCACAACGGGCTACCCAATAACAATATACACACACATCACAAGACAGTGGAACTGTTAGAACAGGGAAGGTTTGTTCTAACACAAGCTAGGAACCTGTCATATTTGTCGTTATTAACATACCCAGACATCACTATCAAGAGATGAAGCACAGTAAATCCAGCTGAGTTAATACCACTGGCAGATGAAGGGGAAGAACATGATTGTATAGCACACTCGCTAACATTCACCAGGTTAAGACCAGATTTAGAATCAACACCCTTACTATATGCAGAAGAGACATATTTTGTAGATGGTTCATGTTATAGAGATCATTTAGGAAATCATGCAGGGTACGGCATAGTCAAACAAATAGGGCAGACATTCAGCTGTCCACAACCGTGTTCTGCCCAGTTGGCAGAACTAAGGGCACTGACAGAAGCCTGTAAAATGGGGGAAGGCAAATCAGTGAACATTTTTAATGACTCAGCGTATGCGCATGGAGTCGGTCATCTGTTTGGGGCAGTATGGAAACAGAGAGGCTTTTTGAAAAGTGATGGGTCACCCATACAGCATTGTGAGCAAATTAAGGAATTGATGTCGACTATGATGAAACCAAAACGGTTAGCGATCATCAAATGTCAGGCGCACCAGAAAGGCAATGATTACATTATTCAGGGCAATAATGCTGCTGATGAAGCGGCAAAGCGAGCCTCGAAGTGTGAGGTGGCCGTGTTGGCCCCAATGGTATTAATAGAACCAATAACGCAGCTAGAGGATATAATACGCATGCAACAGATTGCAGGGCCGTATGAGCAATCCATGTGGCTCCAAAGGGGGGCAAAAGGAGACTCTACAGGATTGTGGAGATTGCATGAGGGTACGATAGTGGCACCTACGGTGCTACTGGGGATTTTGATCGCTGATGCGTATGGTTTTGACCATTGCGCAAGGAGGGAAGTTTTGAGAAAGATAAAACTCCAAGGGTATTGGTCACCCTATTTACAGGCAATGGTAGAAAATGCATTGGCAGAATGCACAGTATGCGCACAAAACAATGTGAGAAAGGAATCAAAACACCCTTAGGACACATACCGGTTCCAGACGAACCATTTAAACATTTGGTAATGGACTATGTAGACAGGATAAAAAAGGTCAATGGAAAAGATACATGCTTGTTGTCATAGATAGATTTAGCAGATGGGTAGAAGCAACGCCATCGGCAGAATTAGGGGCAGGAACAGTGGTTAAATTTCTAACAAGAGAAGTAATACCCAGATTTGGAATACCTAATGAGATTAGCTCAGATAATGGTGCAGCATTTATTCAGAAAACTGTGAAACAAGTCATACAGCAGTTAAGGATAAAGCAAAGATTGAGTTGTGTCTACCATCCACAATCACAAGGAATGGTAGAAAGAATAAATGGTACCCTCAAAACAAAGCTGAATAAGATATGTGCCTTATAATATATACCTTACTAAGGACCACCACTGGAACAACTCCAGATGGAACTAAAGCAGTACATGAAACAACTAACTGAGATACATAAAGTTATATATTCACAGGAAAAAGACTAGCAGCCGGAGCCGGAGCCACCCCTGCCCAATCCGATAACTCCAGGAGACCAGGTGTACATCAAAGTCTTCCGGAGGAAGTGGAACGAGCCAAGGAGAGAGGGACCGTACGAGGTAGTGCGAGCCACCCCCACTGCAATACAAGTCCGAGGGAGTCTAACCTGGTACCACTTGAACCACTGCACCAGGGGTCCCGAGGCAAGAAGAAAAAGCAAACCAGAGAAGAAGACGAAGGAACGGGTAAGATCGTACAGGAGCACAGAGGAAATGAAGGAACAGGTATAGAGGCTGAACAGGGGCCGGAAATCCAGCCCCCAGCCGAACGGGAAGGACAGTAGAGCCTGGGGGATCCTGGGGAAGTGACTAGTGATATATAAAGTAATAATACTAATCTATATGCTGTCCCAAATAGAACAGGCCCTGCCTAGAGAATTGAGTCAGGAAGTGAAGCAAACACAGGTTGAAACCAAAAGAGATAGGGACAGAGAATATAAGGTAAATACATTATGGGAACAGGCAAAGCAAAATTATTGGTATAAATGGGGAGAGTTTACAGCCCAGTCAGTAACAGAAGGAGATTGCCTCATGTGTAGTCCATCACCACTTAAAAAACTACGAGTTGTACCTAACTCACACAAATACCAGGCATGTGCACAGTTATATAAAAAGTCCTGTCCCATAGAAGAATCAAAACGACCATATTGTCCAGCCGAATGTTTGGGTATCTTAAGCAACACCAGATACCATCCGTTTTATGATCAAACTTTTAGAGACCAATGCAGAAAAATAGATGTGAGAATAGATGAGAAAAAGAGGGAGATCCCCGGATTCAATTGATTGGAAGCAAAAGTTTGAATGCTTCGACAAACCACTTAACACAACATATGGCACCGCAAACCTGGGGAAATTTAAAGGGGACTGTCACGTCACGTGGCGTATTGTACCTTGGAATATGGAACAACCTAGGCCAAAAGTAGCTTATAACCAAGCAATATACCAATGCGACCTGTAAGGTAGTACTAAAGTAGCCCTAACATGTTTGAGACAGAAGAAGAAGTATCCAATGAGAGGCGCAGGATAAAACAAGATAGGCAAAGAAACTGTTCTGGACCACTGGTACTGAGATTAGGGGCTCCTGGGGCACCAGGAGGCATACCTCTAATCGATATATATCTTAGCCAGAATGAGCCAGTGGCAGATTACTAGTGGGTATGTGGAGAAGGAAGGCTAATGGCGGCATTACCCGCTGATTGGTCAGGAATATGTGCTAGGGTTCGGAATCGGAATAAATATCATGACTTTAAAATACCTCTCCGCACGTTTTAAAGTTTGATCAGTCTAAATAGCTTGAACGCTGTAGGAGGAGTAGCATACCAAAAATCGGAAGAATTGGAATAATAATGATAAGAAAAAGAAGAATAAGTATGAGCAATAACAATAGTTAGACTCAATATTTATACTGAACCACTCAATATTTGTTGTGAAACAACACAGCACAAGTCCAAAATGCATGTAGGTGACTAGCAAGCTAGCTAGTTCAAGCTAAAGCTAACAATGCTACCATTGCTACTAACTGACAAATAGTCATGCCATTACCCAGATACATTTGTTGACTGTGTCTACTACTGTAAAATGTAATTAAACGTCACATACCCGCTTCGAAGTCGCTCTCGCTGTCCTCCCAACGGGAGCCCTGCAAAAAAGAAAAACAACAACAACAACCTGTCGTAGAAACGGCTGCCCCAGTCCACGCACAGCCAATCCTGAAAAACACGAAGGCATTTTTCAGGCCTTCCTTGCTAATGCTAATGTCGTAGATTTTAAGTTATAATACTTAAAAATAAAATACCGTTAACCAGAGCTGTTGATTCATTCAAAGACTTTATTCCCGCAGAACATGAGAGCCGACCCCGTTATCTCCTCAGTCACCTGTCTTTATAGATTTCACACAGGTTAACGCCTTCTATTCAACGTGTTTCTGATTCCTGTCTACATACACCAATAACATTCAAGAACTACATTTCGTCATCAAGTTTTGTCTAATCAGGCCTTTTGTTCTGACTGTTTGACTTTGTTTATTACTTAATAATCTTAGTCTTGAATGTTAGTCTTGGTTGCGATAAAAGTTTCCTCTGCACAGCCTCAGCTTTTAACCCACTAACAAAACGGTCACGGAGTGCATCATTAAGATGTGCACCAAACTCACAATGAGTTGAAAGTTGCTTCAAAGCTACTATGTAATCAGACATAGACTCACCGTCTTGTTGATTTTTTTTTTGGAAAACGGAAACGTTCCGCGATGACAAGCGGTTTCGACTTGTAATGCTCACTGAGCGACTCGCTTAGCTCCTCGTAGGTTTGTGTGCTAGGTTTTTCAGGACTGACTAAATTCTTTGCTAAGTCTGTAGGCATCCGCTCCGATTACCGACAGAAACACGCTGACCTTTTTGTCAGTGTCCACCTCGTTTGCGATCATCCACTGTTCCAGTCTTTCCAAGTAAGATTCGAAATCTTCCTGTCCTTCTTTGTATTCAGCTAACGCACCGATTTGGAAACTAGCTATCTTGCTAGCTTGTAGTCGCCTTTAGCTACTTAGCTTCCGTTTGCTAGCCTCTTTCTTTCGAGCTACAAAGTTCGTTTATTGCGTTCTACTTGCTGCAAAGTTGTCTCTCGTCACTGGGATCATCTTTCATTAGATATCCCATCCTCGTCGCCAAATTGTAATATATTTAGAGTTATATATATTCACGGTTTCAATAACGGAGACCGAACATTACGTGGATGCTCGTTTACTGATCAATTTTAAGACAGAGTACAGCGCATGTGCACAACAGCTAAGGACTCTTACACAGCCAATAGGGAAAGCCCTTATTAATACATTGGAAACACAAAGTTGTAATAATGCCAATACATTACAGTGACGTATTTTTGTGTTGAAAATACATGTCATGCATCATTATTACAGAATAATTAGTGCTACTGACAATTGTTGCTAGGATTGCGTCTTTCTTGTGCCATTTCCCCAGCAACGTGTGTGTAAGACTAGAGTGGTAGGTTAGAACAGAGCCAAATAAGGTGTAATTAAGCCATTACAACAACAACAATCAAATGACCACACAAACCTGACATCACTGTCCTGCCCTCCCATCAGGCAGAATATCTAGCATGTGTGTGTGTGAGTGTTGTACATAGTCAGAAGGTAGTCCTAGATGATGTACCAGGAAGAACGAAACCCAGATAACAATTCCCAAACCTATCACTAGGTAACATAGAGTAGGCCATTAGAACACAAATCCAATAAGTGTTGTTCAATATGCTTCAGCTGGGTAGTTGAGACCTAGTGACTTTGGAGTCTGCTATTGATGTCTGTCAACATGAAATCTGTCAAGAAATCTGCCTTATTTCACTCTATGGGAAATAGAAATAGAAATTCAGTAAAGTGTCTTATTGGTCAATAATGGTCTGTAATGAGAGTTGGTGTCATTACAGATTCACACAAAACAAACTCAAGCAGTAGTCAGTCACCATTTCAAGTTATATTTAATAGTCTAGGACAGTTCAGATTAAAATACATGTTCATCTGGGTTTAAAGGTGAGAGCATAAAACCTCTTCTGATAGAGAGGGACTTCAGAAATGTAATTGGATATAGGGCCATCGCAGATTTTGTCCACAGCCACTCCCATGGCAGTCATAAAAAACAATTCAAAAAAACATTGCTAATGCTTATATGTGAAACACCAAATTTCCTGATTCATGGCTCATTCTGAGAATTGGAATCACATACCAGCTATATACTAACTATGTATAACTTTGGTTTGTGGTCTCACTGAGGTCCAGCTCTCCACCCAGGGCACTGCAGAAGGACACAGCACGCCTCACCGCCCCCCTCTCACCTCTCACAGGGACCAGGTACAGGAGCTGCAGGAGGAGGGCTTTGCTGGAGCTGAGGGGAGACAGAGGAGGGAGCATACATTGTACAATGAGAAATCCTCCTCATCAGAGATCAGTGTGTCTGTCCTTACGCCAGACGGACTGTGTCTAAGTGGAATAGCTGGTCTAGTCTGGCCTCCTCCACCTCACAGTCTTAGTTAAAGCTAAAGCTAACAATGCTACCACCGTTGCTACTGACGGACTAACAGTCATGCCATTACACAGATGCATTTGTTTACCATGTGTCTACTGTAAAATGTAATTAAACGTGACATACCTACCACCGAGGCATTTCTCAGTACCTTTCGTTGCTAATGCAAATGGCGTAGTAATGCTAGCGCTCAGAAGACCATATCTGAACGATAGTTAGACAACCACTCGATACGTGTTGCTAAAACAACACGGCACAAGTAGAACATGCATGTTGGTGACGAGCAAGCGAGCTAGTTCAAGCTAAAGCTAACAATGCTACCACCGTTGCTACTGACGGACTAACAGTCATGCCATTACACAGATGCATTTGTTTACCACGTGTCTACTGTAAAATGTAATTAAACGTGACATACCTGCTTCGAAGTCGCTGTACTCTCAAAAAGAAAACAGGAACAACAACCTGTCGTAGAAATGGCAGTCCGCTATCCATGCACTCCCGCAGCCAAACCTGCGTTTTTCAGTACCTTTCGTTGCTAATGCTAGTGGCGTAGTAATGCTAGCGCTCAGAAGACTAGCTGGGTCTCGTCAATGTCAACATCATCAGAGGTGTGTTGCTGCGTAGCGCTGGATCAAACATAGAAGGCTGCTCATGTTCTATTTCTAGAGGTCACATGGTAACGCATTTTTGAAAAGTGTTCATGATACATGTCATGCATCATTATTACTCATTATTTTCAAAACGGTGTGTTGCTATGCAACCTTTCAATATAGAACATTAGCAACATTCTATGGAATGTTCAGTCCGCTCCAGATAACAACAGACTTCAGTTGATGTTCACATCGACACAAACCTGCTGATTTTCTGAGCAAAACGGACTGAAAAATGCCTCGGTGTTTTTCAGGATTGGCTGCGCGAGTGCTGGACTGCGGTCTGCCGTCTCTATGGCGGGTTGTTCGTGTTTTCTTTTTTGCAAGGATCTTGAAGAGGAAAGCGACAGCGACTTTGAAGAGGGTATGTGACATTTAATTACATTTTACAGTAGACAGCTGGCAGAACATCAGGTTAGTTCATTCACTTCAATAGTCTCACATTGATTACCTGTGCCTGTATTGGGTCCTTCTTTTTAATATCATTGCTATTTTGTTGTAAACGTTTTTGTCTTTTGTTAGATTAGCCATGTCAACTCATAGGCATCCTCTATGAGCTGGTTCTGTTTGGGGTGATGGTGGGGAGGCCCCTGGTGGTGGTGAGTACTGTTCTTATACTGAAGACTGTTACAGGGTGACTTTGTTGACAAGTTCATATGACTCTCTGCTCTCTCCTCCTATGTTTGCTGTTAGCAACCTGGTGGTTTTGTGGAGCGTCTGTACTCTCTCCTACACTCCTGCCTGCCTGCCAGCAACATGAAACCAGAGGCTGAGAGATGCCTGCTGCACCTGAAGGTACAGACAAGTTCTGATGTTGTTACTGTTCCTTCTCTCTAGTATTTAGCATCCAATCTATTGTTCAGTTTAAATGAGTACTGTGAACTAGCAGTAACTCAGAGCCTTACCTCAGGGCGGGCTGATGATGCTTCTGGACGACATGTTTGGTCAGGAGGTTCCCTGGTACTTCAACACGGAGTCTCTGGTCGTTGGAGTCTCGAGCCTCCTGGAGCACCACCTTCAGCTTCTCATGGCGTCCTTCTGAGGGGGCACACACACACACACACACACACACACACACACACACACACACACACACTTGCTATTAAGTAATCGGAATAAGTCATTTTAAATGATTGGAAGTAATTTTATTCTTACCACTAAAGTTGCACTCCCCCTCCCCCTCTCTTTCTCTTTTTTTCTCTCTTTCGTTTTTAGGAATTCCACAGGGTCAGACTCCATCGGTAACCGCAAAGGATACTTCAGTGAAATCCAATAAGTATTCTAGTTAAAGTTTAAATAATAACCTCACATGCCTTCTTGTTATGTCCCCTCTCTCTCCTTTTCCCCTCTCTCTCTCTGATATGCAGGGCCACAGGAGTCTCATTGTCTTTACTTACAGACACTTATTACATATATTTGCAAATAAATGAGTGATGGAGTATCTCAAATTGATTTAATGTCTCTGTGTTTTCTTTTCTTTTGGTGACACTTAACACTAAGGTTTCCTTTTATAATGGGTTTATAATTCAGTTTGCACATTATAAGCATGTGTTGCATTTATAGCATTAGTAACAGTGCAGCCACATATTTTCAAATTATTTGAATTGTCACTATCTATGAATGAATCATTAAAGAGAAGCTACGGGATATGGCAATAACTATTTCTGTATTATTTAACCTCTTATTTTGTGTCTAAATTATCAATGCATAGTTTGTACAAATATAATCAATTGAATCACTGTTTTCTCATTCAGCCACAGACTCCCTAGTTTATCATCGCCAACTTTAGAAGCAGCATTACTGTTAAGTGTGTCGATGTCACTGGTCTACGTGGAATCCACACACATACGCACCACACTGAGGGCATGTAACAGGGACCCGTTTCCAACTCATTAGCGCTACATTGAGAACTGTAGGCTGAGATTATAGAAATTATCTCGTAGAATCACTTTAATAGTCAAGAAACTACTCAGAAATCATACCACAATTAAACTTGAAAAAGTTCCAGAAGAAACATTGTTTCTCTTTAACAGAGCAATATCCAAGACTGCGTAAAGAGGGAGAAAAATATCTTTCTTAAAGATCAGATTTTAGTAAATAGATATTATTGCACACAATTGGGCTATAAGAATCTCAAAGACAGAATCAAACATTTCACTCTCTATAGTAGTGATTTTGGTGTCTAGTGTCAGAGGAACATATTTCATCCCCACATTAAGTAAACACAACTAAACTAATTCATATGTAATGTCCTCCAACTTTACATCAAGAATAAAGACACACTGTGTACTCTGTACCAGTATAGTAACACTACTACTAGAATATATGGACTTGCAATGGAATTTGGCCTTGGAGGGCTACAGGTCCTAGGCCCCCCATTCCCTAGCATCTGATTTAATGTCTCTGCATTGTGTACTGGTTATGGCATGGTACCACTAGGTGAAAGGTCGAGAGGCACATAGAATATTGTACAATTCCAACAGTCCCCTCTTTGATTATTTTAAACAAAGTATAATAATCAAGAATTACCTAAATGAATAATAAAAACATGAAAAAATATAAAAGTAACAACAGGAAATATAAAAGAACCACTTTCCTCATCTTACTAGTGAGTGAGATCTGCTTGTCCTATTTCACACATACAATACGTTGAGTTGACACCATGAGCATGCAGGACTGAGTGAGCGCTGCAAAACATGTTTGTCTACTGATGCTGTATCTTGAACCGTCATCTGCGTTTAACTCACTCACTGCCAAAGAATTCCGGTACACTCACCACCTGGAGTGCCAAGTGTTTTATGTGGTATTCACCTAGCAATAATACTTGGATTGGCTACAAAATGAAGAAGTCGCCCTTGGTGCTCTAGAATGTTGACAATTTGGGTCTCTGGGACTTTATTCCTGGTCCTCTGTGGCTCAGTTGGTAGAGCATGGCGCAAACAACGCTTAGGTTGTGGGTTAGATTTCTGCTGGGACCATACATACTGAAAAAAGTATGCACTCACTGCAATGTAAGTCGCTTTGGATAAAAGCGGTAGCTAAATTGCATATATTATTATATATTAGTCTCATTTCCCAACATTTCTCGTGATTACGTAGTACCATTAGCCAATTTATCCATCTTCTCTGCCAAAGTCCTGATATCAGTCAGGGCATAGTAAACACCTACAGGAGCTACAACAGAGAGAAGAACATGTTGAATACCTGTAGTGTGAGACAGTTTGAATATTACATCAGTCTTAAGTAAACGTCTAGTGTACTGTCCTTAGATAGCCACAAACAGAAAATAAATTAGACAGCCAAAAAATTTGACAGACACGCAAACACAAAATAAATATAACATTGAGTGCTAAAAACAACGCATTAAATGCAGAGCAGAATAATTAGTGCTATTGACAATTGTCGTTGCTAGGATTGCGTCTTTCTTGTGCCATTTCCCTAGATTCACGTGACCGTACCTGTTTTCAATTAGTGGCATTTTGGTTAATAAAATGGAGAGCACGCTCCGAAGTTAGCTCTGGCTTAGAGTTAGAGTAGTAACATAGAGTAGGCCATTAGAACACAAATCCAATAAGTGTTGTTCAATATGCTTCAGCTGGGTAGTTGAGACCTAGTGACTTTGGAGTCTGCTATTGATGTCTGTCAACATGAAATCTGTCAAGAAATCTGCCCCATTTCACTCTATGAGAAATCCCATAGGAATGGTTTTCGTCCTGTGGAGAGATAGAAATAGAAATGTAGTAAAGTGTCTTATTGGTCAATAATGGTCTGTAATGAGAGTTGGTGTCATTACAGATTCACACAAAACAAACTCAAGCAGTAGTCAGTCACCATTTCAAGTTATATTTAATAGACTAGGACAGTTCAGATTAAAATACATGTTCATCTGGGTTTAAAGATGAGAGCATAAAACCTCTTCTGATAGAGAGGGACTTCAAAAATGTAATTGGATATAGGGCCATCGCAGATTTTGTCCACAGCCACTCCCATGGCAGTCATTAAAAAACAATAAAAAAAAACATTGGTAATTATGTGAAACACCAAATTTCCTGATTCACGGCTCATTCTGAGAATTGGAATCATATACCAGCTATACACTAACTATGTATAACTTTGGTTTGTAGTCTCACTGAGGTCCAGCTCTCCACCAAGGGCACTGCAGAGGGACACAGCACGCCTCACCTCCCACAGGGACCAGGTACAGGAGCTGCAGGAGGAGGGCTTTGCTGGAGCTGAGGGGAGACAGAGGAGGGAGCGTACATTGTACAATGAGAAATCCTCCTCCCTCCTCCTCATCAGAGATCAGTGTGTCTGTCCTTACCCCAGACGGACTGTGTCTAAGTGGGATGAGCTCCGTGCTGTGTCCCTCTGCTCCTATGCTGACAGGTCCACAAAGGAGGAGCAGGAAAAATCCAGCCTGTGCTGCAGAGCCCTGAGCTGCTCTGCTGCTGCCCCCTGCTGGATGTGTGAGGCAGTGCAGCAGTGGAGGAACCTCAGCAGCAGCCTCCTGTCAACACTGCAGCAAGGGATACAGGGTCAGCTGTACCTGGTGGAAGACCTCGTTGATGAAGATGATGTTGTCCCGCTAGCCGGACAGCGTGCTGCTGTTGGAGTGGCTCTTCTCTGGCTCGGCAGGCCCGTTGGGCTCCCCCTCCTCTCCAGTCCTTCTCCTTCCCCTGGAGAATTGCACAACTTTTTTTTATAGATTGGTGTTACAAATTCTTTAGCTGAGTAGTTTTACTGAGTTAATACCTATGTCTGATCTAAATTTCATGTGAATGGCTGCAATGGAAATATGTTGAATTAAACATTTGTTGATGTGTTGAATACTTATTTTCCCGCACTGTATATACACACTCACTGAGCACGTTATTAGGAACACTATACTATACTCGGTAGGGCCTCCCTTTGCTCTGAAAACAGCCTCAATTCTTTGTGGCATTGATTCCACAAGATGTTTATAACATTTCTTTGACATTCTGGTCCATGATGACATGATTGCATCACGCGATTGCTGTAGATTTTTCAGGTGCACTTCCAAGCTGTGAATCTCCCGTTCTACCACATCCCAAAGGTGTTCTATTTGATTCAGATCTGGTGGCTGGGAAGGCCACTGAAGAACACAGAACTCATTGTTATGTTTCTGAAACCAGTTTTAGACGACTTTTGCTTTGCGACATGGTGCATTAGCATGCTGGAAGTAGCCATTAGAAGATGGGTAAATTGTGGCCATGAAGGCATGCACATGGTCAGCAACAATACTCAAATAGGCTGTGGCATTCAAGCAATATGATTGATTGGTATTAACAGGCCCAAAGTGTGCCAAAAAAACATTCCCCACACCATTACACCACCTCCACCATGAGAATGTGTACAGGTGTTGCTAATAAAGTGTTTGTTGATTGTATATATAATATATATATATATATATATATATATATATATATATATATATATTTGTATTTATTATACTACAGCATGTATTATACTTCATCACTTTCATATTTATTTGTGTCTCTGTGTGTGGTTTACATATGTATGTATATATAGTGTGTGATTTTCTCGAATTGTAGGACATCAGCACTTATTACCGTCTACCTTTTTCTGAAATGTTTGTTAATATATCACAACACTTACGCATGGCCACTTTATTATGGGGGTTTTACGTCCTGTTATCTCTAATTGTCTTATCACTATGCATATTACTAATTTATTACATGTCCCCAGCATTTTCTTTTTATCTTAAAATTGTTATTATCTATTTATATAGGCAGGCCTATATTTGCACTTTCGCCCACGTAGCACTTAATCTCCTAAAGACCATTTGGGAAGACGTGATATCTGCACCCTAAGATCTAAGTGTCATTTCGATGAGGTCTGTAGCTGAGGCCATAAAGCACAGCAAACAAATAATCATGTGTTTAAATATCCTTGTCGTTTTGAAAAATGACCATTGTCACCTGCACAGGAATGCCATGCGGCCAACATTGAAGAAATGTGCTTCTCGAATCTATCATTAACGACTGTTTCCACACGCTTTTTTCATTGCATTGCCATATAATCAATTGGTCATTGATGCGTCACGAATAACGACAATGCGTCGAAAATTAAAGAAATGTAAACATGAATTATGTTATTACTGTCTAAGCATCGCAAAGCTGTATGCGTAAAGGCGTCTGACGTCACAGTGGCTTGCCTGAAACAAAGGAATTAGAGAAACGTGCTGACAGGGGCGTTGAACCGGCTTCTCCCGCTGATGGAGCAAAGTTGCTACAGTGACAAAGACAAGCTCCGCGCTCATGGGCAATTTATATGGGGCAACTGTGCTGCGAGTATCTAAGCAGTCGTCGTGCATGGATAAAATGCAATGTTTCAAACAGATCTGATGAATTCACCTACTTTGAAAAAGTGTGCGTTAGGGAGTTCTTTTGACACAAAGCGACAATCTACAGTCAAGCGTCAATCAGCAGACAGCCAGTGTGTTCTTTCGTCATGAGCCTGTTGTCAAAACGGCAGAAAAAAATGGCCACAAACGAAATATTGTTTCTACACTTAAAATGAACAAAGAAAAAATGAGCTAGCCTGATATAAGTCATGTTCATGACGATGCAAATGTAACGAGATTTCGAACTGTTCTGTTGCACACGTTGGGACTCATTTTATTTTTCTACAAAAAACATTTGCCATGACGGGAATCGAACCCGGGCCGCCCTGCGTTACAAGGCAGATTCCTATCCGCTAGACCATTTGGGAAGACTTGATATGTACACCCTAAGATATCTAAGTGTCATTTCGATGAGGTCTGTAGCAGAGGCCATAGAGCACAGCAAACAAATAATCATGTGTTTAAATATCCTTGTCGTTTTGAAAAATTACCATTGTCACCTGCACAGGAATGCCATGCGGCCAACATTGAAGAAATGTGCTTCTCAAATCTGTCATTAACACTGTTTTCCACACGCTTTTTTCATTGCATTGCCATATAATCAATTGGTCATTGATGCGTCACGAATAACGACAATGCGTCGAAAATTAAAGAAATGTAAACATGAATTATGTTATTACTGTCTAAGCATCGCAAAGCTGTATGCGTAAAGGCGTCTGACGTCACAGTGGCTTGCCTGAAACAAAGGAATTAGAGAAACGTGCTGACAGGGGCGTTGAACCGGCTTCTCCCGCTGATGGAGCAAAGTTGCTACAGTGACAAAGACAAGCTCCGCGCTCATGGGCAATTTATATGGGGCAACTGTGCTGCGAGTATCTAAGCAGTCGTCGTGCATGGATAAAATGCAATGTTTCAAACAGATCTGATGAATTCACCTACTTTGAAAAAGTGTGCGTTAGGGAGTTCTTTTGACACAAAGCGACAATCTACAGTCAAGCGTCAATCAGCAGACAGCCAGTGTGTTCTTTCGTCATGAGCCTGTTGTCAAAACGGCAGAAAAAAATGGTCACAAACGAAATATTGTTTCTACACTTAAAATGAACAAAGAAAAAATGAGCTAGCCTGATATAAGTCATGTTCATGACGATGCAAATGTAACGAGATTTCGAACTGTTCTGTTGCACACGTTGGGACTCATTTTATTTTTCTACAAAAAACATTTGCCATGACGGGAATCGAACCCGGGCCGCCCTGCGTTACAAGGCAGATTCCTATCCGCTAGACCATTTGGGAAGACTTGATATGTACACCCTAAGATATCTAAGTGTCATTTCGATGAGGTCTGTAGCAGAGGCCATAGAGCACAGCAAACAAATAATCATGTGTTTAAATATCCTTGTCGTTTTGAAAAATTACCATTGTCACCTGCACAGGAATGCCATGCGGCCAACATTGAAGAAATGTGCTTCTCAAATCTGTCATTAACACTGTTTTCCACACGCTTTTTTCATTGCATTGCCATATAATCAATTGGTCATTGATGCGTCACGAATAACGACAATGCGTCGAAAATTAAAGAAATGTAAACATGAATTATGTTATTACTGTCTAAGCATCGCAAAGCTGTATGCGTAAAGGCGTCTGACGTCACAGTGGCTTGCCTGAAACAAAGGAATTAGAGAAACGTGCTGACAGGGGCGTTGAACCGGCTTCTCCCGCTGATGGAGCAAAGTTGCTACAGTGACAAAGACAAGCTCCGCGCTCATGGGCAATTTATATGGGGCAACTGTGCTGCGAGTATCTAAGCAGTCGTCGTGCATGGATAAAATGCAATGTTTCAAACAGATCTGATGAATTCACCTACTTTGAAAAAGTGTGCGTTAGGGAGTTCTTTTGACACAAAGCGACAATCTACAGTCAAGCGTCAATCAGCAGACAGCCAGTGTGTTCTTTCGTCATGAGCCTGTTGTCAAAACGGCAGAAAAAAATGGTCACAAACGAAATATTGTTTCTACACTTAAAATGAACAAAGAAAAAATGAGCTAGCCTGATATAAGTCATGTTCATGACGATGCAAATGTAACGAGATTTCGAACTGTTCTGTTGCACACGTTGGGACTCATTTTATTTTTCTACAAAAAACATTTGCCATGACGGGAATCGAACCCGGGCCGCCCTGCGTTACAAGGCAGATTCCTATCCGCTAGACCATTTGGGAAGACTTGATATGTACACCCTAAGATATCTAAGTGTCATTTCGATGAGGTCTGTAGCAGAGGCCATAGAGCACAGCAAACAAATAATCATGTGTTTAAATATCCTTGTCGTTTTGAAAAATTACCATTGTCACCTGCACAGGAATGCCATGCGGCCAACATTGAAGAAATGTGCTTCTCAAATCTGTCATTAACACTGTTTTCCACACGCTTTTTTCATTGCATTGCCATATAATCAATTGGTCATTGATGCGTCACGAATAACGACAATGCGTCGAAAATTAAAGAAATGTAAACATGAATTATGTTATTACTGTCTAAGCATCGCAAAGCTGTATGCGTAAAGGCGTCTGACGTCACAGTGGCTTGCCTGAAACAAAGGAATTAGAGAAACGTGCTGACAGGGGCGTTGAACCGGCTTCTCCCGCTGATGGAGCAAAGTTGCTACAGTGACAAAGACAAGCTCCGCGCTCATGGGCAATTTATATGGGGCAACTGTGCTGCGAGTATCTAAGCAGTCGTCGTGCATGGATAAAATGCAATGTTTCAAACAGATCTGATGAATTCACCTACTTTGAAAAAGTGTGCGTTAGGGAGTTCTTTTGACACAAAGCGACAATCTACAGTCAAGCGTCAATCAGCAGACAGCCAGTGTGTTCTTTCGTCATGAGCCTGTTGTCAAAACGGCAGAAAAAAATGGCCACAAACGAAATATTGTTTCTACACTTAAAATGAACAAAGAAAAAATGAGCTAGCCTGATATAAGTCATGTTCATGACGATGCAAATGTAACGAGATTTCGAACTGTTCTGTTGCACACGTTGGGACTCATTTTATTTTTCTACAAAAAACATTTGCCATGACGGGAATCGAACCCGGGCCGCCCTGCGTTACAAGGCAGATTCCTATCCGCTAGACCATTTGGGAAGACTTGATATGTACACCCTAAGATATCTAAGTGTCATTTCGATGAGGTCTGTAGCAGAGGCCATAGAGCACAGCAAACAAATAATCATGTGTTTAAATATCCTTGTCGTTTTGAAAAATTACCATTGTCACCTGCACAGGAATGCCATGCGGCCAACATTGAAGAAATGTGCTTCTCAAATCTGTCATTAACACTGTTTTCCACACGCTTTTTTCATTGCATTGCCATATAATCAATTGGTCATTGATGCGTCACGAATAACGACAATGCGTCGAAAATTAAAGAAATGTAAACATGAATTATGTTATTACTGTCTAAGCATCGCAAAGCTGTATGCGTAAAGGCGTCTGACGTCACAGTGGCTTGCCTGAAACAAAGGAATTAGAGAAACGTGCTGACAGGGGCGTTGAACCGGCTTCTCCCGCTGATGGAGCAAAGTTGCTACAGTGACAAAGACAAGCTCCGCGCTCATGGGCAATTTATATGGGGCAACTGTGCTGCGAGTATCTAAGCAGTCGTCGTGCATGGATAAAATGCAATGTTTCAAACAGATCTGATGAATTCACCTACTTTGAAAAAGTGTGCGTTAGGGAGTTCTTTTGACACAAAGCGACAATCTACAGTCAAGCGTCAATCAGCAGACAGCCAGTGTGTTCTTTCGTCATGAGCCTGTTGTCAAAACGGCAGAAAAAAATGGTCACAAACGAAATATTGTTTCTACACTTAAAATGAACAAAGAAAAAATGAGCTAGCCTGATATAAGTCATGTTCATGACGATGCAAATGTAACGAGATTTCGAACTGTTCTGTTGCACACGTTGGGACTCATTTTATTTTTCTACAAAAAACATTTGCCATGACGGGAATCGAACCCGGGCCGCCCTGCGTTACAAGGCAGATTCCTATCCGCTAGACCATTTGGGAAGACTTGATATGTACACCCTAAGATATCTAAGTGTCATTTCGATGAGGTCTGTAGCAGAGGCCATAGAGCACAGCAAACAAATAATCATGTGTTTAAATATCCTTGTCGTTTTGAAAAATTACCATTGTCACCTGCACAGGAATGCCATGCGGCCAACATTGAAGAAATGTGCTTCTCAAATCTGTCATTAACACTGTTTTCCACACGCTTTTTTCATTGCATTGCCATATAATCAATTGGTCATTGATGCGTCACGAATAACGACAATGCGTCGAAAATTAAAGAAATGTAAACATGAATTATGTTATTACTGTCTAAGCATCGCAAAGCTGTATGCGTAAAGGCGTCTGACGTCACAGTGGCTTGCCTGAAACAAAGGAATTAGAGAAACGTGCTGACAGGGGCGTTGAACCGGCTTCTCCCGCTGATGGAGCAAAGTTGCTACAGTGACAAAGACAAGCTCCGCGCTCATGGGCAATTTATATGGGGCAACTGTGCTGCGAGTATCTAAGCAGTCGTCGTGCATGGATAAAATGCAATGTTTCAAACAGATCTGATGAATTCACCTACTTTGAAAAAGTGTGCGTTAGGGAGTTCTTTTGACACAAAGCGACAATCTACAGTCAAGCGTCAATCAGCAGACAGCCAGTGTGTTCTTTCGTCATGAGCCTGTTGTCAAAACGGCAGAAAAAAATGGCCACAAACGAAATATTGTTTCTACACTTAAAATGAACAAAGAAAAAATGAGCTAGCCTGATATAAGTCATGTTCATGACGATGCAAATGTAACGAGATTTCGAACTGTTCTGTTGCACACGTTGGGACTCATTTTATTTTTCTACAAAAAACATTTGCCATGACGGGAATCGAACCCGGGCCGCCCTGCGTTACAAGGCAGATTCCTATCCGCTAGACCATTTGGGAAGACTTGATATGTACACCCTAAGATATCTAAGTGTCATTTCGATGAGGTCTGTAGCAGAGGCCATAGAGCACAGCAAACAAATAATCATGTGTTTAAATATCCTTGTCGTTTTGAAAAATTACCATTGTCACCTGCACAGGAATGCCATGCGGCCAACATTGAAGAAATGTGCTTCTCAAATCTGTCATTAACACTGTTTTCCACACGCTTTTTTCATTGCATTGCCATATAATCAATTGGTCATTGATGCGTCACGAATAACGACAATGCGTCGAAAATTAAAGAAATGTAAACATGAATTATGTTATTACTGTCTAAGCATCGCAAAGCTGTATGCGTAAAGGCGTCTGACGTCACAGTGGCTTGCCTGAAACAAAGGAATTAGAGAAACGTGCTGACAGGGGCGTTGAACCGGCTTCTCCCGCTGATGGAGCAAAGTTGCTACAGTGACAAAGACAAGCTCCGCGCTCATGGGCAATTTATATGGGGCAACTGTGCTGCGAGTATCTAAGCAGTCGTCGTGCATGGATAAAATGCAATGTTTCAAACAGATCTGATGAATTCACCTACTTTGAAAAAGTGTGCGTTAGGGAGTTCTTTTGACACAAAGCGACAATCTACAGTCAAGCGTCAATCAGCAGACAGCCAGTGTGTTCTTTCGTCATGAGCCTGTTGTCAAAACGGCAGAAAAAAATGGTCACAAACGAAATATTGTTTCTACACTTAAAATGAACAAAGAAAAAATGAGCTAGCCTGATATAAGTCATGTTCATGACGATGCAAATGTAACGAGATTTCGAACTGTTCTGTTGCACACGTTGGGACTCATTTTATTTTTCTACAAAAAACATTTGCCATGACGGGAATCGAACCCGGGCCGCCCTGCGTTACAAGGCAGATTCCTATCCGCTAGACCATTTGGGAAGACTTGATATGTACACCCTAAGATATCTAAGTGTCATTTCGATGAGGTCTGTAGCAGAGGCCATAGAGCACAGCAAACAAATAATCATGTGTTTAAATATCCTTGTCGTTTTGAAAAATTACCATTGTCACCTGCACAGGAATGCCATGCGGCCAACATTGAAGAAATGTGCTTCTCAAATCTGTCATTAACACTGTTTTCCACACGCTTTTTTCATTGCATTGCCATATAATCAATTGGTCATTGATGCGTCACGAATAACGACAATGCGTCGAAAATTAAAGAAATGTAAACATGAATTATGTTATTACTGTCTAAGCATCGCAAAGCTGTATGCGTAAAGGCGTCTGACGTCACAGTGGCTTGCCTGAAACAAAGGAATTAGAGAAACGTGCTGACAGGGGCGTTGAACCGGCTTCTCCCGCTGATGGAGCAAAGTTGCTACAGTGACAAAGACAAGCTCCGCGCTCATGGGCAATTTATATGGGGCAACTGTGCTGCGAGTATCTAAGCAGTCGTCGTGCATGGATAAAATGCAATGTTTCAAACAGATCTGATGAATTCACCTACTTTGAAAAAGTGTGCGTTAGGGAGTTCTTTTGACACAAAGCGACAATCTACAGTCAAGCGTCAATCAGCAGACAGCCAGTGTGTTCTTTCGTCATGAGCCTGTTGTCAAAACGGCAGAAAAAAATGGTCACAAACGAAATATTGTTTCTACACTTAAAATGAACAAAGAAAAAATGAGCTAGCCTGATATAAGTCATGTTCATGACGATGCAAATGTAACGAGATTTCGAACTGTTCTGTTGCACACGTTGGGACTCATTTTATTTTTCTACAAAAAACATTTGCCATGACGGGAATCGAACCCGGGCCGCCCTGCGTTACAAGGCAGATTCCTATCCGCTAGACCATTTGGGAAGACTTGATATGTACACCCTAAGATATCTAAGTGTCATTTCGATGAGGTCTGTAGCAGAGGCCATAGAGCACAGCAAACAAATAATCATGTGTTTAAATATCCTTGTCGTTTTGAAAAATTACCATTGTCACCTGCACAGGAATGCCATGCGGCCAACATTGAAGAAATGTGCTTCTCAAATCTGTCATTAACACTGTTTTCCACACGCTTTTTTCATTGCATTGCCATATAATCAATTGGTCATTGATGCGTCACGAATAACGACAATGCGTCGAAAATTAAAGAAATGTAAACATGAATTATGTTATTACTGTCTAAGCATCGCAAAGCTGTATGCGTAAAGGCGTCTGACGTCACAGTGGCTTGCCTGAAACAAAGGAATTAGAGAAACGTGCTGACAGGGGCGTTGAACCGGCTTCTCCCGCTGATGGAGCAAAGTTGCTACAGTGACAAAGACAAGCTCCGCGCTCATGGGCAATTTATATGGGGCAACTGTGCTGCGAGTATCTAAGCAGTCGTCGTGCATGGATAAAATGCAATGTTTCAAACAGATCTGATGAATTCACCTACTTTGAAAAAGTGTGCGTTAGGGAGTTCTTTTGACACAAAGCGACAATCTACAGTCAAGCGTCAATCAGCAGACAGCCAGTGTGTTCTTTCGTCATGAGCCTGTTGTCAAAACGGCAGAAAAAAATGGTCACAAACGAAATATTGTTTCTACACTTAAAATGAACAAAGAAAAAATGAGCTAGCCTGATATAAGTCATGTTCATGACGATGCAAATGTAACGAGATTTCGAACTGTTCTGTTGCACACGTTGGGACTCATTTTATTTTTCTACAAAAAACATTTGCCATGACGGGAATCGAACCCGGGCCGCCCTGCGTTACAAGGCAGATTCCTATCCGCTAGACCATTTGGGAAGACTTGATATGTACACCCTAAGATATCTAAGTGTCATTTCGATGAGGTCTGTAGCAGAGGCCATAGAGCACAGCAAACAAATAATCATGTGTTTAAATATCCTTGTCGTTTTGAAAAATTACCATTGTCACCTGCACAGGAATGCCATGCGGCCAACATTGAAGAAATGTGCTTCTCAAATCTGTCATTAACACTGTTTTCCACACGCTTTTTTCATTGCATTGCCATATAATCAATTGGTCATTGATGCGTCACGAATAACGACAATGCGTCGAAAATTAAAGAAATGTAAACATGAATTATGTTATTACTGTCTAAGCATCGCAAAGCTGTATGCGTAAAGGCGTCTGACGTCACAGTGGCTTGCCTGAAACAAAGGAATTAGAGAAACGTGCTGACAGGGGCGTTGAACCGGCTTCTCCCGCTGATGGAGCAAAGTTGCTACAGTGACAAAGACAAGCTCCGCGCTCATGGGCAATTTATATGGGGCAACTGTGCTGCGAGTATCTAAGCAGTCGTCGTGCATGGATAAAATGCAATGTTTCAAACAGATCTGATGAATTCACCTACTTTGAAAAAGTGTGCGTTAGGGAGTTCTTTTGACACAAAGCGACAATCTACAGTCAAGCGTCAATCAGCAGACAGCCAGTGTGTTCTTTCGTCATGAGCCTGTTGTCAAAACGGCAGAAAAAAATGGCCACAAACGAAATATTGTTTCTACACTTAAAATGAACAAAGAAAAAATGAGCTAGCCTGATATAAGTCATGTTCATGACGATGCAAATGTAACGAGATTTCGAACTGTTCTGTTGCACACGTTGGGACTCATTTTATTTTTCTACAAAAAACATTTGCCATGACGGGAATCGAACCCGGGCCGCCCTGCGTTACAAGGCAGATTCCTATCCGCTAGACCATTTGGGAAGACTTGATATGTACACCCTAAGATATCTAAGTGTCATTTCGATGAGGTCTGTAGCAGAGGCCATAGAGCACAGCAAACAAATAATCATGTGTTTAAATATCCTTGTCGTTTTGAAAAATTACCATTGTCACCTGCACAGGAATGCCATGCGGCCAACATTGAAGAAATGTGCTTCTCAAATCTGTCATTAACACTGTTTTCCACACGCTTTTTTCATTGCATTGCCATATAATCAATTGGTCATTGATGCGTCACGAATAACGACAATGCGTCGAAAATTAAAGAAATGTAAACATGAATTATGTTATTACTGTCTAAGCATCGCAAAGCTGTATGCGTAAAGGCGTCTGACGTCACAGTGGCTTGCCTGAAACAAAGGAATTAGAGAAACGTGCTGACAGGGGCGTTGAACCGGCTTCTCCCGCTGATGGAGCAAAGTTGCTACAGTGACAAAGACAAGCTCCGCGCTCATGGGCAATTTATATGGGGCAACTGTGCTGCGAGTATCTAAGCAGTCGTCGTGCATGGATAAAATGCAATGTTTCAAACAGATCTGATGAATTCACCTACTTTGAAAAAGTGTGCGTTAGGGAGTTCTTTTGACACAAAGCGACAATCTACAGTCAAGCGTCAATCAGCAGACAGCCAGTGTGTTCTTTCGTCATGAGCCTGTTGTCAAAACGGCAGAAAAAAATGGTCACAAACGAAATATTGTTTCTACACTTAAAATGAACAAAGAAAAAATGAGCTAGCCTGATATAAGTCATGTTCATGACGATGCAAATGTAACGAGATTTCGAACTGTTCTGTTGCACACGTTGGGACTCATTTTATTTTTCTACAAAAAACATTTGCCATGACGGGAATCGAACCCGGGCCGCCCTGCGTTACAAGGCAGATTCCTATCCGCTAGACCATTTGGGAAGACTTGATATGTACACCCTAAGATATCTAAGTGTCATTTCGATGAGGTCTGTAGCAGAGGCCATAGAGCACAGCAAACAAATAATCATGTGTTTAAATATCCTTGTCGTTTTGAAAAATTACCATTGTCACCTGCACAGGAATGCCATGCGGCCAACATTGAAGAAATGTGCTTCTCAAATCTGTCATTAACACTGTTTTCCACACGCTTTTTTCATTGCATTGCCATATAATCAATTGGTCATTGATGCGTCACGAATAACGACAATGCGTCGAAAATTAAAGAAATGTAAACATGAATTATGTTATTACTGTCTAAGCATCGCAAAGCTGTATGCGTAAAGGCGTCTGACGTCACAGTGGCTTGCCTGAAACAAAGGAATTAGAGAAACGTGCTGACAGGGGCGTTGAACCGGCTTCTCCCGCTGATGGAGCAAAGTTGCTACAGTGACAAAGACAAGCTCCGCGCTCATGGGCAATTTATATGGGGCAACTGTGCTGCGAGTATCTAAGCAGTCGTCGTGCATGGATAAAATGCAATGTTTCAAACAGATCTGATGAATTCACCTACTTTGAAAAAGTGTGCGTTAGGGAGTTCTTTTGACACAAAGCGACAATCTACAGTCAAGCGTCAATCAGCAGACAGCCAGTGTGTTCTTTCGTCATGAGCCTGTTGTCAAAACGGCAGAAAAAAATGGCCACAAACGAAATATTGTTTCTACACTTAAAATGAACAAAGAAAAAATGAGCTAGCCTGATATAAGTCATGTTCATGACGATGCAAATGTAACGAGATTTCGAACTGTTCTGTTGCACACGTTGGGACTCATTTTATTTTTCTACAAAAAACATTTGCCATGACGGGAATCGAACCCGGGCCGCCCTGCGTTACAAGGCAGATTCCTATCCGCTAGACCATTTGGGAAGACTTGATATGTACACCCTAAGATATCTAAGTGTCATTTCGATGAGGTCTGTAGCAGAGGCCATAGAGCACAGCAAACAAATAATCATGTGTTTAAATATCCTTGTCGTTTTGAAAAATTACCATTGTCACCTGCACAGGAATGCCATGCGGCCAACATTGAAGAAATGTGCTTCTCAAATCTGTCATTAACACTGTTTTCCACACGCTTTTTTCATTGCATTGCCATATAATCAATTGGTCATTGATGCGTCACGAATAACGACAATGCGTCGAAAATTAAAGAAATGTAAACATGAATTATGTTATTACTGTCTAAGCATCGCAAAGCTGTATGCGTAAAGGCGTCTGACGTCACAGTGGCTTGCCTGAAACAAAGGAATTAGAGAAACGTGCTGACAGGGGCGTTGAACCGGCTTCTCCCGCTGATGGAGCAAAGTTGCTACAGTGACAAAGACAAGCTCCGCGCTCATGGGCAATTTATATGGGGCAACTGTGCTGCGAGTATCTAAGCAGTCGTCGTGCATGGATAAAATGCAATGTTTCAAACAGATCTGATGAATTCACCTACTTTGAAAAAGTGTGCGTTAGGGAGTTCTTTTGACACAAAGCGACAATCTACAGTCAAGCGTCAATCAGCAGACAGCCAGTGTGTTCTTTCGTCATGAGCCTGTTGTCAAAACGGCAGAAAAAAATGGTCACAAACGAAATATTGTTTCTACACTTAAAATGAACAAAGAAAAAATGAGCTAGCCTGATATAAGTCATGTTCATGACGATGCAAATGTAACGAGATTTCGAACTGTTCTGTTGCACACGTTGGGACTCATTTTATTTTTCTACAAAAAACATTTGCCATGACGGGAATCGAACCCGGGCCGCCCTGCGTTACAAGGCAGATTCCTATCCGCTAGACCATTTGGGAAGACTTGATATGTACACCCTAAGATATCTAAGTGTCATTTCGATGAGGTCTGTAGCAGAGGCCATAGAGCACAGCAAACAAATAATCATGTGTTTAAATATCCTTGTCGTTTTGAAAAATTACCATTGTCACCTGCACAGGAATGCCATGCGGCCAACATTGAAGAAATGTGCTTCTCAAATCTGTCATTAACACTGTTTTCCACACGCTTTTTTCATTGCATTGCCATATAATCAATTGGTCATTGATGCGTCACGAATAACGACAATGCGTCGAAAATTAAAGAAATGTAAACATGAATTATGTTATTACTGTCTAAGCATCGCAAAGCTGTATGCGTAAAGGCGTCTGACGTCACAGTGGCTTGCCTGAAACAAAGGAATTAGAGAAACGTGCTGACAGGGGCGTTGAACCGGCTTCTCCCGCTGATGGAGCAAAGTTGCTACAGTGACAAAGACAAGCTCCGCGCTCATGGGCAATTTATATGGGGCAACTGTGCTGCGAGTATCTAAGCAGTCGTCGTGCATGGATAAAATGCAATGTTTCAAACAGATCTGATGAATTCACCTACTTTGAAAAAGTGTGCGTTAGGGAGTTCTTTTGACACAAAGCGAAAATCTACAGTCAAGCGTCAATCAGCAGACAGCCGTGTGTTCTTTAGTCATGAGCCTGTTGTCAAAACATTTGCGCGATGAAGAGAAACCAGAGTATATTGACTCCTCAGCCGCCGGCGTGGCACGGCACCGTCTGCCACGCCAGGCCGGAGGCCCGCGGGTTGCCAGGAACCAGAACAGGCGTATCCACCATAAGACAGGCTGACACGCACGCACGCGAAACATGCCATAGGTCTGTCTGTCTGTCTGCCTGTCTGTCTGTCTGTCTTTTTTTTTTTTTTAACGAAAACGGAGGGAAAATTTAAACTGGCCTTAAAAAGGGCCTCGTGCCTCGCTCTCTTTTTTTGTCCGAAATGTGGTGGAATTTCCACAAGAGACAGGACGCAGCGGCAGGAAAAGTACTGGTTTTAGCACATGAGGTAGGAGTGCACCGTTGCCCGGATGTACTGCAATACCAGGCCGATGCGTGGAGTGGATGGATCAAGCCCCTATTCCATCTCCCTTTTGCAAAAATCAATTTAATATATAGCCCCCGGGTAGGGGACATATCAGATATTAAACTGATAAGAACAGATACTACACTTGATCTTA
>NC_139654.1:43297658-43302658 GCF_951799395.1 Argentina silus
GTCTGTGTGTCTGTCTGCCTGCATGTCTGTCTGTCTGCCTGTCTGCCTGTCTGCCTACCTGTCTGCCTACCTGTCTGCCTGCCTGTCTGCCTGTCTGCCTACCTGTCTGCCTACCTGTCTGCCTGTCTGTCTGCCTGCATGTCTGTCTGTCTGTCTGTCTGTCTGTCTGCCTGCCTGCCTGCCTGCATGTCTGTCTGCCTGCCTGCCTGCCTGCATGTCTGTCTGTCTGTCTGTCTGCCTGCCTGCCTGCCTGCCTGCCTGCATGTCTGTCTGCCTGTCTGCCTGCATGTCTATCTGTCTGTCTGCCTGTCTGCCTGCCTGTCTGCCTGCCTACCTGCCTGCCTGCCTGCATGTCTGTCTGTCTGCCTGCCTGCCTGCCTTTCTGTCTGTCTGTCTGTATGTCTGTCTGTCTGCCTGCCTGTCTGCATGTCTATCTGTCTGTCTGTCTGTCTGCCTGCCTGCATGTCTGTCTGTCTGTCTGTCTGTCTGTCTGTCTGCCTACCTGCATGTCTGTCTGTCTGCCTGCCTGCCTGCCTGCCTGCCTGCATGTCTGTCTGCCTGCATGTCTGTCTGTCTGTCTGCCTGTCTGTTTGCCTGCCTGTCTGCCTGCCTTCCTGCCTGCATGTCTGTCTGTCTGTCTGTGTGTCTGTCTGTCTGTCTGTCTGTCTGCCTGCGCCTGCCTGCCTGCATGTCTGTCTGTCTGTCTGTCTGCCTGCCTGCATGTATGTCTGTCTGTCTGCCTGCCTGCCTGCATGTCTGTCTGCCTGTCTGCCTGCATGTCTATCTGTCTGTCTGTCTGTCTGCCTGTCTGCCTGTCTGCCTGCCTGTCTGTCTGCCTGCCTACCTGCCTGCCTGCCTGCCTGTCTGTCTGCCTGCCTGTCTGCCTGTCTGCCTGCCTGTCTGCCTGCATGTCTATCTGTCTGTCTGTCTGCCTGTCTGCCTGCCTGTCTGTCTGCCTGCCTGCCTGCCTGCATGTCTGTCTGTGTGTCTGTCTGCCTGCCTGCCTGTCTGCATGTCTGTCTGTCTGCCTGTCTGCCTGTCTGCCTACCTGTCTGCCTACCTGTCTGCCTGCCTGTCTGCCTGTCTGCCTGTCTGCCTACCTGCCTGCCTGTCTGCCTGCCTGCCTGCCTGCATGTCTGTCTGTGTGTCTGCCTGCATGTCTGTCTGTCTGTCTGTCTGTCTGTCTGTCTGTCTGCCTGCCTACCTGCCTGCCTGTCTGCCTGTCTGCCTGTCTGCCTGTCTGCCTACCTGTCTGCCTGCCTGCCTGTCTGCCTGCCTGCCTGCTTGCATGTCTGTCTGTCTGCCTGCATGTCTGTCTGTCTGCCTGCCTGCATGTCTGTCTGTCTGCCTGCATGTCTGCCTGCATGTCTGTCTGTCTGCCTGCCTGTCTGCCTGCATGGCTGTCTGTCTGTCTGCCTGCCTGCCTTTCTGTCTGTCTGTCTGTCTGTCTGTATGTCTGTCTGTCTGTCTGTCTGCCTGCATGTCTGTCTGTCTGTCTGTCTGTCTGTCTGCCTGCCTGTCTGCCTGCCTGCCTGCATGTCTGTCTGTCTGTCTGCCTGCCTGTCTGTCTGTCTGCCTGCCTGCCTGCCTGCATGTCTGCCTGCCTGCCTGCCTGTCTGTCTGCCTGACTGCCTGCCTACCTGCCTGTCTGCCTACCTGCCTGCCTGCCTGCCTGCCTGCATGTCTGTCTGTATGTCTGCCTGTCTGTCTGTCTGTCTGCCTACCTGCCTGCATGTATGTCTGCCTGTCTGCCTGCCTGCATGTCTGTCTGCCTGCATGTCTATCTGTCTGTCTGTCTGCCTGTCTGCCTGCCTGTCTGTCTGCCTGCCTGCCTGCCTGCATGTCTGTCTGTGTGTCTGTCTGCCTGCCTGCCTGCCTGTCTGCATGTCTGTCTGTGTGTCTGTCTGCCTGCATGTCTGTCTGTCTGCCTGTCTGCCTGTCTGCCTACCTGTCTGCCTACCTGTCTGCCTGCCTGTCTGCCTGTCTGCCTACCTGTCTGCCTACCTGTCTGCCTACCTGTCTGCCTACCTGTCTGTCTGTCTGCATGTCTGTCTGCCTGCCTGCCTGCCTGCATGTCTGTCTGTCTGTCTGCCTGCCTGCCTGCCTGCATGTCTGTCTGTCTGTCTGCCTGCCTGCCTGACTGCCTGCATGTCTGCCTGCCTGCCTGCCTGCATGTCTGTCTGTGTGTCTGTCTGCCTGCATGTCTGTCTGTCTGTCTGTCTGTCTGCCTGCCTGCCTGTCTGTCTGTCTGCCTGCCTGCCTGCATGTATGTCTGTCTGTCTGCCTGCCTGCATGTCTGTCTGCCTGTCTGCCTGCCTGTCTGCCTGCCTACCTGCCTGCCTGCCTGCATGTCTGTCTGCCTGCCTGCCTGCCTGCCTTTCTGTCTGTCTGTCTGTCTGTCTGTATGTCTGTCTGCCTGTCTGCCTGCATGGCTGTCTGTCTGTCTGCATGTCTGTCTGTCTGCCTGCATGTCTGCCTGCATGTCTGTCTGTCTGCCTGCCTGTCTGCCTGCATGGCTGTCTGTCTGTCTGCCTGCCTGCCTTTCTGTCTGTCTGTCTGTCTGTCTGTATGTCTGTCTGTCTGTCTGTCTGTCTGCCTGCATGTCTATCTGTCTGTCTGTCTGTCTGTCTGCCTGCCTGTCTGCCTGCCTGCATGTATGTCTGTCTGTCTGTCTGTCTGTCTGCCTGCCTGCATGTCTGTCTGTCTGTCTGCCTGCCTGTCTGTCTGTCTGCCTGCCTGCCTGCCTGCCTTTCTGTCTGTCTGTCTGTCTGTCTGTATGTCTGTCTGCCTGTCTGCCTGCATGGCTGTCTGTCTGTCTGCATGTCTGTCTGTCTGCCTGCATGTCTGCCTGCATGTCTGTCTGTCTGCCTGCCTGTCTGCCTGCATGGCTGTCTGTCTGTCTGCCTGCCTGCCTTTCTGTCTGTCTGTCTGTCTGTCTGTATGTCTGTCTGTCTGTCTGTCTGTCTGCCTGCATGTCTATCTGTCTGTCTGTCTGTCTGTCTGCCTGCCTGTCTGCCTGCCTGCATGTATGTCTGTCTGTCTGTCTGTCTGTCTGCCTGCCTGCATGTCTGTCTGTCTGTCTGCCTGCCTGTCTGTCTGTCTGCCTGCCTGCCTGCCTGCATGTCTGCCTGCCTGCCTGCCTGCCTGTCTGTCTGCCTGACTGCCTGCCTGCCTGCCTGTCTGTCTGCCTGCATGGCTGTCTGTCTGTCTGCATGTCTGTCTGTCTGCCTGCATGTCTGCCTGCATGTCTGTCTGTCTGCCTGCCTGTCTGCCTGCATGGCTGTCTGTCTGTCTGCCTGCCTGCCTTTCTGTCTGTCTGTCTGTCTGTATGTCTGTCTGTCTGTCTGTCTGTCTGCCTGCATGTCTATCTGTCTGTCTGTCTGTCTGTCTGCCTGCCTGTCTGCCTGCCTGCATGTATGTCTGTCTGTCTGTCTGTCTGTCTGTCTGTCTGTCTGCCTGCATGTCTATCTGTCTGTCTGTCTGTCTGTCTGCCTGCCTGTCTGCCTGCCTGCATGTATGTCTGTCTGTCTGTCTGTCTGTCTGCCTGCCTGCATGTCTGTCTGTCTGTCTGCCTGCCTGTCTGTCTGTCTGCCTGCCTGCCTGCCTGCATGTCTGCCTGCCTGCCTGCCTGTCTGTCTGCCTGACTGCCTGCCTGCCTGCCTGCCTGCATGTCTGTCTGTATGTCTGCCTGTCTGTCTGTCTGTCTGCCTACCTGCCTGCATGTATGTCTGCCTGTCTGCCTGTCTGCCTGCCTGTCTGCCTGCCTACCTGCCTGCCTGCCTGCATGTCTGTCTGCCTGCCTGCCTGCCTGCCTGCCTTTCTGTCTGTCTGTCTGTCTGTCTGTATGTCTGTCTGCCTGTCTGCCTGCATGGCTGTCTGTCTGTCTGCATGTCTGTCTGTCTGCCTGCATGTCTGCCTGCATGTCTGTCTGTCTGCCTGCCTGTCTGCCTGCATGGCTGTCTGTCTGTCTGCCTGCCTGCCTTTCTGTCTGTCTGTCTGTCTGTCTGTATGTCTGTCTGTCTGTCTGTCTGTCTGCCTGCATGTCTATCTGTCTGTCTGTCTGTCTGTCTGCCTGCCTGTCTGCCTGCCTGCATGTATGTCTGTCTGTCTGTCTGTCTGTCTGTCTGCCTGCCTGCATGTCTGTCTGTCTGTCTGCCTGCCTGTCTGTCTGTCTGCCTGCCTGCCTGCCTGCATGTCTGCCTGCCTGCCTGCCTGCCTGTCTGTCTGCCTGACTGCCTGCCTGCCTGCCTGCCTGCATGTCTGTCTGTATGTCTGCCTGTCTGTCTGTCTGTCTGCCTACCTGCCTGCATGTATGTCTGCCTGTCTGCCTGCCTGCATGTCTGTCTGCCTGTCTGCCTGCATGTCTATCTGTCTGTCTGTCTGCCTGTCTGCCTGCCTGTCTGTCTGCCTGCCTGCCTGCCTGCCTGCATGTCTGTCTGTGTGTCTGTCTGCCTGCCTGCCTGCCTGCCTGCATGTCTGTCTGTGTGTCTGTCTGCCTGCATGTCTGTCTGTCTGCCTGTCTGCCTGTCTGCCTACCTGTCTGCCTACCTGTCTGCCTGCCTGTCTGCCTGTCTGCCTACCTGTCTGCCTACCTGTCTGCCTGTCTGTCTGTCTGTCTGTCTGCCTGCATGTCTGTCTGTCTGTCTGTCTGCCTGCCTGCCTGCCTGCATGTCTGTCTGCCTGCCTGCCTGCATGTCTGTCTGTCTGTCTGTCTGCCTGCCTGCCTGCCTGCATGTCTGTCTGTCTGCCTGCCTGCCTGACTGCCTGCATGTCTGCCTGCCTGCCTGCCTGCATGTCTGTCTGTGTGTCTGTCTGCCTGCATGTCTGTCTGTCTGTCTGCCTGCCTGTCTGCCTGTCTGCCTGCCTGTCTGTCTGTCTGTCTGTCTGTCTGTCTGTCTGCCTGCCTGCCTGCATGTCTGCCTGCCTGTCTGCCTGTCTGCTTGTCTGTCTGCCTGCCTGCCTGCATGTCTGTCTGTCTGTCTGCCTGCCTGTCTGCCTGC